>NW_015150731.1:161889-164068 GCF_000732505.1 Cyprinodon variegatus
TTCCTAAACATAATCCAAAACAGTAAACCAATAACTAATGTTAAATTTAAGAAACTTCTTCAGTTGTTGAGAAGACACAAAGGCCAAAACTAAAGATCATGCTCTTTCTACCCAAGCTATAGAACAACCTTTATTCTCAATAACCTAAAATAATGTGATTATAAACAAATAAGATAAGGTGGATAAATAAACAAATAAAGGATGCAGTGCTTTTAGGTAATGCAGACATTTGCTTAAATTCAATTAGCATCCTTTGAGGTAAAAGGAACATTTTACAAGGTTAACAAACTCAGTTAATTCATATGACAGTATTTAAAAATGTATTACCTGAGAAGAGGTCTGAGAGGGCCAGATTACCCAGCAGGTAGTAGATGGGGAAGTGAAAACGTCGGTTTTTAAAAATGGCTGCTATTACCAAAAGGTTTGAAAAAATAACTATGAAGCAAACAGTCAAGCCCAAAGTGACCACTGCATAATCACGTTTCCGCCAATTGACACTTATGTTCTTTCCGGTCTGTTCATAAAAAAAACTGACATTTTGATTATAGTAGCATTCAGTGGTATTTGAAGACATGGTGACGGCGGTTGGACGGGTGGTCAGAGAAGAAATAAAAAAGGAGTGAAAAGACGGAGTGTTGATCAAAGCTCTGCTTCAGTGGGTTGCAGATCAGCGTGCCATCTCTTGGAAGGAGGAATCCAGAAATCCAGTTTGTAGTTTTAAGCCTTTACTGATTTAAGTGTCTTCCAGAGCAGTAAGGATATCTGTAAAGAAATAAGTTATTAGTTTTAGAAAGGAAACCAAAGTATAATTGATGAAATAATAAACCTTGATTAAAAAGAGCAACTTTACTCATTCTGAATATACAAAGACAAACTACTACAGTAAATTACTCTGAAATTCACAGAATAAAACCTGTATTGTTAATGAAATAGATACAACAAATATTAAGTGCAAAACATTAGCAGGGCCTACTATTTTTTTTTCTTTACAGGCAGCTTTGATCTAACTGCACTTTGAATTCAGGTGAAGTCCCAAACTGTGACTGCAGCATCTGCTCCACTCTACCAGGGGCTGCAATTACTCCCCTGACTAAAAAAACAAAATATTAGAGCTGGAGAAATGTATCCTTCAATATCAAGTCCGGTTCAAAATTTATCTCCAAGTGAATTTAGCTTGACTAGATTTTTGCCATTTTACGAAATAAAATAAAAATATCTCAGAAGAAATTATACATCAGCTAAGCTCATTCTCCTGCTCATTCTCCTTCTCCACAATGTTTTAATCACAGCCCTTCTTAAGAAAGCACTGCTTGTCATAACATCTGGATTTACTCTAATAATAAAAAACACCTTCCTCTGTCAGTTCCTTTCCAAGAAGCCCAAAAAATGGAAATTATCAAACCACTAATGACAAAGAAAAAGACTGCAGAGCTAAAAGCCTATCTCAAACCTCCCTTTTTCAGTAGCTAAACACCTTCCAAACAACCTGCTGCTTCTGCCAGTCAGACTGTCTTCCCCACATTACAAAAACTGTCCCCGTCAGAATGTTCAATGACATCTGTATGAATTTAGACTGTGGAAGAACCACAATGCTGGCTTTAATCAAACTTAAAGAGGTTGATTAAAAACAATGTTGATTAAAGAGTTTTCAAATGAAACTTCCACCTGTGGCCAAAACACAGAACCGCAGCACTCTTCTGCTCGTTCTAACTCCTTTGGTGTCGTTGATGAGCTGGATGTCGTTTCCGAGTATCCACAAAATCTATCTGGAATAACATTTTCTTGTATAGAACGGTTCGATTGTTTGCTAAGTCAGACCCATTCAACATGGACGCGTTTAAAGTCACGTCTGCAGAACAGCGAGTGAACTTCTGACCAAAAATAAATTCAGGTAAATTAGGTAGCAGGCTTACATTTGCATTGACGCTGAACTATTGAGGGGTCCATCTGCTCACCAAACAATGTTTTAGTCATAAAGGGTCAAATAAAAAGACACTTGTAAAGTGTAAATACTTGCAAAATGTTTTATTTCAATAATTGTTTCTTTAAATACTTAAAACTAATAGAAAAAATGTAAAATTATTATTCTCAGCTCTACATTTGTTTTCTATCATACTGTTTCTATGGTTTAAAGTCTTAAGTTAGATGTCAAAGAAAAAGGGCTGAAATTAATTAAAAT
>NW_015150731.1:164301-168409 GCF_000732505.1 Cyprinodon variegatus
AATGATTATTTTGCAAATCGATTAACCTGGCAATTATTTTTTCGATCAATCGATTAAAAATTGGATAGCCAAAGGGTTGTTAAAGAAGATTTTCTAAGGAAATTAAACCAGGTGAAACTAAAACATTTTCCACTTAGGGAGTTCTGGATAGAGCATATTGACCAATGAAAACATTTTTTTTACCTTAGATGCAAAATTATGTATTTATTCATTTACATTTTCGGTATAATTACTGGTCTAAGTGGGTCACTCTGTCAGCTAAAGGCATATTTTACAGTCTCTATACTCCAGTTAACGATTAATCGCTTATTTAATTAGCTGACAATTATTTCAATAATCGATCAGGATTAATCTGAAAAATTGTTTCAGCCCTAGGCAGAGCATGCTGGAGTACACAGAATACTTCAACTGTTTGAGGCAGAGAGTACCGCAGTGCTTCCCCCTCCCACCTGTTGCCACACACTGATGGCTAAAAGAACATTTCTACTACTGCAGCTCTTAAGAGCAAAAACTGAAAATAAAAATAGGAATATTTCCAGTAACAAAACAAACAAAACGCCGAACAGCCAGGATGTGGAGGCTTAAAAAAATGTCCCTCATTCCTCCTTTAAAAGTAACATTCTTCTAAAACAACAGTCAGCGGACTACGAGCACAGGCATGTTTTAGGCACCAGACTTCAAGCTGTTAAGCAGAGATCATAATCTAAATCCAATTACCACTTGGTTTACATCTGTATTGTTCTATAATATATAAAGAGAAAACCTAAATTCAACGATACTGAGAAACAGGTCTGCATCACAGCAGCAGATGTAACCATTATCTCTCTGTGTCAAAGAAATAACATTTGCTCAAGATGTATTTTTTGTTCTAGATTTTCACACACTCTGGAACTGTGATAAATTTATACAAACTATTTCTCTCAGAAAATCTAACTGTAGCACATGTCTCGCAGAACTTCATCTTCACAGCGAGACAGAGTTGCAAATCTCAGAAAGAAGGAGCCTAATCTTCTGTTTACAGTAAACTTGCATTTGGAGTTAACATTGTCTGACATACTTTCCACTCTCCCGTGAAACTAGAGCAGCACGACAACACGGCAGCACCGTCGGGTCCAAGTTCAGCCTGCTTGGCAGTAGAAAGAGCGGAGCAGCTCCTTGCAGCTGAGACACACCTCGTAATTATGCAATCCAACTATGTAACTTCATCTCAATCCAAATAAGCGGGATGCAGCAAGCACACGCACGCACACGTTTGTGCACAATCCCATAAAGGAAGCCTTAGTGACCAGCTTCCTTAAACCAAGGCGGTGTGAAAAGAAACACTAAATCCAACACGGAAAACAAAGTGGGAGCCTAGATGATAGGCTGATAGGAAGTGATAGCTGGTTTTAGAGAGGGAGACCATGTGCACTGCTTTCAATCTGCTAACACACTGCGGCACACAGATAAGTACAAGCTGAGCACTCTCGTCTCCGACAGTGAAAAAAAACAGGAAATCTGTATATAAAATAATTTCTAGATAAGATCAATGCATTCCTTAGCGCAGCAGAAAACTCACAAGAGTTTTAACTGGTTGAGAAAAAAACACGGTTGTATCTATACAGAACCCTCAGTTTTGTTAATCTAGCCTGTATGGCAAACACTGCTTTGTAGCAGAAATGAACATCATTAGATCACAGTCAACCTCAGTGTCAATGAAAACTTCTTCACATATTGTGATTCTCCCAGTCAACCCCCATATCAACAGCTTTACAGTTTGCTTAGAGTTTAACTCCTTAGCTGTTTTTGTCCTTAATCTGTACCATTTTATGTTTTATTTTATTTTATATTTATTTTTTACTGTACAGCATTACAAAAAGTTAAAGTTAAAAAACAAACCACTGGACGTTGTTTTCCGAGTTTGAAGAGGTTTTGCTTCCCATCTAGGAAGCTTTCTCAATTCAAAATGTCTGGCTTAGTGTAGAGTCCCAAGGTTTTATATAATAGCCCAACAAAAGCCTTGTAATGGCTTAGAAAACATTTACATTTAAACAGGAAAACCAGCTCCACTCCTTAATAATGGGAGTCGTTGAGGTTGTTATTGGTCTGCAACACCTGATAATGGTCATTCCACTGAAATGGCAGTCGTTAAGGGTCATTGTTGGCCTGGCTGACCTGGGGAGACATTTTGTGCCCCCTGCATAACGATGGGAGTTGATATGGTATTGGGAAGAAATCCACTGTATCCCTTTCAAACCACCTGTCTTCTTTATCTAAAATGTGACATTATGGTCCTCAAATTGTCCTTAAGGTGTATGTGGACAGCACAATCTTGTCTGAAACGTCTTCTTTCCAAAGGAGATAGCCCTTCTATATTGAGCCATGTGTTTGTGGATAGATTGTTTGGTTTCTCCAATATAAAGGTCAGAGCATTACTCACTGCATTGAACTGCATACATCATTCCACTCATCTTAGGTTTGGGGGTTTTGTCTTTAGGATGCACTAGCCTCTGTCTAAGGGTTTTGTTTGTTTGAAATGTACTGGGATTTTTGTATTTGGAGAAAATCCTCTTGAGTTTTTCTGAGACTCCAGCAACATATCGGATGGATGTTTCTGCATTTTATTTTATTACTGTTGTTGTTCTGCGTGTCTTTTGGATTTCCTTGCTGATTATACAAACGCCCAGTTTGGGTTTTCACAGGTTTAGAGAGCATCTTTGATGTGTTTCTGTTCTTTGCATTTCCCTTCTGTTTTAGTAGGGACATGCTCAGCCTACAAAGTGCTACACAGAAAGTTTCTGTGTAGCACTTTGGTCAGCTGTAGTTGTTTGTTTAAGTGCTTAAAAAATGAAATTGGATTGCATTAACATCCACCTAATTTTAAGTAATCCTCGCCTCTTTGCATACCCAAATAGAAAAGCAAATGACTAAGGAACTGCAACTGGATACTGCATCAGTTCAAACATGACTCAAAGTTGTTGTAAATAATAGGTATTTTTTGAAGTAAAAAAAAAAAAAAAAGAAATGCTTGAGAACAGGCATGTTGCGTTGTCTTACATTTATTCTGCATAGTGTCAACCACAACTGCAGAAAATTTTATACCTCTAGGTGTAACAGTTCCAGAGCAATGGGACTTTAAACTGCTGGTGTCACCAGCGTCTCCAAACCTCTCAGAATGTGCCAGATTATGCCAAATTGTGCTTATTGCTTTTACACACACAAAATACCAAAAATTTTTTAAATATTTTTTATTTTTCTAAATTTCCAACTAATTATCTAACCGTGTGCAATGATCCAGTCTTTCATGTGCCTGTGGGCTTTTACAAACCAAGATACAGCAGGGTGAGCTTTACTGAAATTAGCAATGCTTACCCTTGTTTTAAAGGTAATTTCATTGGTTACACAGCCAGACATCGCGTGAGGACTTCACCAATAGCAGCCAGACTTTATGAGCCATAATATGACAGCAATCATGTGTAAAGATGGAGGCTGAGAGGGAGCGATTGTGATGCTTCAAGGGCTGTCTCAGAGTCAAATCTCAACCAAAATTGACAGGGACAGGGAATTTGTTTTGTAGGCTGGGAGGTGAGGAAAACAAACACACCTAAGGTTGAAAGGAAATGCTCTTGGAAGCTAGGTGCTGGTAAAGATTCTCAGTCATCCAGGCCATAGTCATTCCAAAAAAAGTTGAAAAACAATCCACTGGACTTTGTTTCCAAGTTTGGAGACGTTTCGCTTTCCATCCAGGAAGCTTTTTCAATTCAAAATGTCAGAAATAGCGTTGGGTTCGAGGCTTTATGTCTCTGAAAGGGGGGTTGTTAAAGGGAATTGTTGCCCTGGCTGAATAGGCGAGGTCTTCTGTTCCCCTGTAGGGGCTCAGGGGTCAGCGAAACGTCTTCAAACTTGGAAACAAAGTCCAGTGGATTGTTTTCCAACTTTTTCGGAATGACTCAAAAGCTAGGTTAATTAGAAAAGACGATAAAGGGTTAGCTATAAAGATCGAATTTTTCTAAAGGTAAAAAACAGACTTTATGTGGCTATTTTCTATCATGGAATGTTTTTATTACAAATATGCTGGATTACGTTTTATCTGTTAACCCATATGGACAAATGGAATACAAACAATCCA
>NW_015150731.1:170353-172260 GCF_000732505.1 Cyprinodon variegatus
CTCTCCCTGTGTAATCCAACAATCAGTGGTGGGAGAGACTTTGTCCTGTTAGCACGGCTTTTAAACAGACAGTTCTGGTTGCTCTAAGAGGAATGTTAAAACTTGCCTCTGTAAAGTGCATTGACTCACAAAAGCCTTACCCTTCCACAGTGCTTATTGCTAGCATGCCTTTTTAATAATGTTACAAATGTTTTGTGTAATGCCCTACAAGTTTTCAATCAACACATCCTCACCTTCCAAGCATAGCAGAGAAATTCACATACTAGGCTAAATGGGGCTATTTTGAAGAAACCTTAAGTAGTTTATCAAGAGTTTACATTTACAAACAGAACCATATAAAGTTCATTCAGTATCCTTGTTGTCATTAAGCAATGTAAATAATCCCCGACCTGACTCTTTACCCATCAGCCATCTGCTCCAGCATTACCCCTCTTTAAATACCGGTGAACCTAAGAACGAGCAGCGGTGCCTTCTACTAGATGGCGACCACACTAGAACACTGGCTTCATTTTAGGACCTGGACTTTGATATTTTTTCATTTTTGATCAATTATATAGATTTTAGCACATTAAAAAAGAATGTATGCAACTAATTGCAATGTTTTTAATAAAAACAAAAGTCCCAAGCAGAAATATTTGTCTTCACCATTTCTCGAACACCAGTAAATCTGACACACAAGCAGCATCACAGGTGCAGGTCTACCAAGAGTGCTTGGGCTAAAAAACTATCACAATGCAACCAATACTGGTCAGCGTTAGCCTCAGCATTCACAGCTGCAGCACAAAATCTCCAGTGAGCTAACATTGGACCAGATGATGAGTTTCACAGCCAAC
Source organism: Cyprinodon variegatus (assembly GCF_000732505.1). Classification (NCBI taxonomy): domain Eukaryota; kingdom Metazoa; phylum Chordata; class Actinopteri; order Cyprinodontiformes; family Cyprinodontidae; genus Cyprinodon; species Cyprinodon variegatus. The sequence goes on from NW_015150731.1 coordinate 171,187, forward strand.
AGAAGTAAGTCCATGTATGAAAAAGTAAACAACTGTCTGGTAAAATGGATTGCAACATGAATAGTTTGTCTAAGTAACTGGCTCAAGTAGAATAAATAGCTCCAACAGTATATATGGTTTAACTGCACTTTATGTTGCATGTTAAATAGCTAACTTTAAAAGGCAATGGTTTATGCAGTGCTCTATTGTTAGAGTTCTGTTGTTAGTATTATAAACTGAACTTCTGTATAGAGCAAATGTTAAACTCTTAAAGACACTATTTTATCTCTTGTCAAACAATTTTTTAACCATATTCAATGGGAGGAATTATGCTTGAAAAAATTTTCATCTACTGTTTACATTTTAGTTAAATTTTTATTTTTTTTTTATTTTTTATTTGCATTAAAGACCAGGGATTTAAAAAAAAATGTATTTCACCAATCTCATCAATGTCCTTTCAACCAGTCAGGTGATTAAATAACCTAAATAATGGATGGAAAACAATGTATAACGTATTAATGTCCTCATAAGTTTATTTCTTTAGTAATTTAGGAGCAAAAAGGGTTTTTGAATTAAAGGGTTGTTTAAATTGCCGATATATGGTTTTCAATAAAAAATATGATTCATTGCAATTAAATAATTACAGCGCCTGTAGTTGGGTCCCACAAAAAAAATATATAGGTATAAATTATTTAGAAAACATCAGCCAAAGGAGCCCTTCATCATTTGAGGCCATCTTTCTGACATATTTCTGGAGTTTGGAGTTTCAACTTCAACTGTGTCAGTGGATTTGGTAGATGTGCTCTTTGGTCTTATAGCCACTATGCATCATTGTTATGGGATGCTTCTTTCTCCCAGATACCTTTCCAGTTTTAGTATTGTTCAGTCTCCAGCCTAGGTGGGTTGGTCCATGTGTTCTGACCCTGCCACTGGGTGTACACCTTAACTGGTTCAGTGGAGAACAGCCTGTTTATTCATATTGCTTCCATCTCTTCAGTCTTTAGGCTTGTTCAGTCCTTGCCTGACAGTTTTCAGGGCATTTCCAAGTCTTTCAAGTTTTATGTCTTTAAAGCTACAGTGTGTAATTTTCAGCGA
>NW_015150731.1:173215-187933 GCF_000732505.1 Cyprinodon variegatus
AGGTTGAAAGCTTCGAAACAAAGAAACTTTACTACAATCCATTCAGCAAGTTATCAGTAAACTGTTGTTCTCTTAGCTTGTACTGCAGACATTAAAAAGTGAAGCCTTTTCCTGTTATAACGGCACCCACATTGAAGATTGCCGCTATCGACATAAGTTGGTAGAGCTTACTTATGGTGTGATTTTTATACTCCAATAGTCTAGACAAGAGGTCTTCAACAGGGGTTCCGCGACCCCTAGGGGGTCCACGGAGGTAATGCATGGGGGTCGCAAAGGTTTTGGTTGATTAGACTTTTTTTTTTATATTTTTATATTCCCACCTGCAATTTTTTCCACTAATTGAAATGTCTTCAAATACACAAACTGAATTAAACACACTGAAGTAAACAGATAAATGAAGCCAGAAGATGTCTTTCAGTCTTAAAATGCACACATTTAGTGACACACAAGAGCTTTCAAGCTGGGCACCGTATCATTCACAACACTTGTCCTATTAACGAGGAATCAGAATCAGAAATACTTTAATAATCCTAGGGCAAAATTAGTTTCGTTACATTACTCCATCTCTAATAGAGTGACTATAGGACCAGTTTGATTTAAAACAATTTCATACAACATATATAATCAGGGGGTCCCTGCTCCATCTCGCCATCAATTTGGGGGTCCTTGGCCTGGAAAATGTTGAAGACCCCTGGTCTAGACCATTTAATATGAGAACTTTCTAATTCTACAATCAAGAATACTTTGTGTATCTTTACTGCAAGAATTTAACAGTTCACACTGCTTAACTTACACCACTGTATGCATTAAGAAAGTGCTTCTACCTAGTGTAAATGTGCCCCATAGATCAAAGATTTGCTGTATAATAGATTATTAGAGTCTGTGGGTATCAAAGCAAATGCAAGAAAACCTAAATTTTAAACCTTTTCATCTTGTATACACATAGTGTATACAAAACGAAATTTTGTTTTGTACAGCTTTCAGACAGTAAATGAGCAGCAGCTTAGCAAAGAAATGAACAAGATAACCAACTATGCAAATGCCTGCAGTTGCACAACAGGAAAATGCTAAAAAATGTGCAGCACCTGAAACAAAATGCAAAGTCTTGTTCTTTCCGTCAGTGAAACTAAAGTCAGAACACATTCGCAGCCCACAAAGTGAAAGACTGTAAGACTGTGTACCAGCTGCCAATTCACCACAACCAAACCACTACCTTTTCAACTTCTTGTAAAAGAGCAAGCATTTACGAACTTGCCTTTGCAAATGAAAAGGAAGCACTTAGCATGTCTGCAATAAACAAATCCTAATTTCAGTTTATACCTCCCACTAATTCTAATCCAGCTCATGCTTTATTTTTTTAATCCAAGACAAAAGGTAATCCTTTGGGGATTCCACCAGTAATGGGGCGAAATGAATAATTAAACATTAGTTATAAAGATCAAGACAAAAGCTTCACAAAATTAAGAAAAAGAAAATATAGAGAACAAGAAAACAGTCTGCACCAGAGAATGTGATTGCATTTTAATTTCTAATACCCTTAAAATCCACCTCAAAGAAACATTCATACAGATGGACATCACCACTTGACATGTTTTGTGGATACAGAGTCAAAAAAATGGATTTTAGAAGTTTGGTCTTTGTGAACTTATAGATGAAATAACACAAGGGGCTCCTTTCATAAGGCCATTAGCAGTGTTTAAAACCATTTCTACATTTAGCAGAACTGAACCAACCACACAATAGCTTTGATCATAAAAAGCACTGTTACTTTCATATGGTAAGAGCAAGAACCAAAAGGCGGAAGAAGAAATTAAGGTTTACAAAAAATATATTTAAGGCCAAGCCATTACATGCATTAAAGTGATGCTGATTGACAATCTCAACAGCCTGAGTATTACATTTAAGTTTGATCATAAGTTGTTGGGTTTTTTTTAAGTATAAATTAGTATTGAAAAAAAAAAAGATTCTGTGGTACTGAAACCTCAGAGAGTGAAACTTTCTGTGGCTCCGGCAGGTGCCCCAGAAAGGTTAATCATCCATCATAGTTGCCATGAGCAACACTACATTTTAAAGCGTTTTCACAAGGCAGCACTAAAAGTTGAGGGACAAAAAGAGAAAAGTGCAGCAAACTATTTAAACATTTAAGTCAATAATCCAATAAAGATGTACCAAAGATGCTATGGAATTTTACGTTACAATTTTTTTAACTAAAATTTCAAAAAAGTTCAAAGTGAGTAAGTCTATCATATACCTCAAGGTTATTATTTTTCTTCCAAGTCCAGCCTTTAGTAGGGTATTTAAATTTACAGGGTCCTCAAAAGTAGATAACAGTACATATTAGCCCTTTGACTGACATGTGGGCTCCCCACCACACGGTTCTGTCCAGCACAGCATAACAAAAACTGGTTACATTGATAGTTGTTAAAATTACACTTACCCTTTTACACAACATATGTGTGAGGGCCTTAGATGTTCCTCACACACAGAGGCTCTACAGAACAAGGCCCAGCAGAGACAGTACTTCTTGTGGCAAATTAAGAGGGGCATTTTTTTAAAAGAAGCTGTTAATCTACTTTCAGTCTGCCTAATTTTTGGTGTATTCCACATTTATCCATTACTGTAAGTATATAAAACTAAACGCAGGACTTAAAACAATCAGGTCTGCAGAGAGGATAATCAGGGATGACCTCCCTCCATCCAGGAGCTCTACAGGGTTAGGGTCAGGTCAGATCACTAGAGAGCAGCGTGTGCAAGCACCAGTCATCACAGAGATCGTTTCTTGCTTTCAGGCTGTCACTTACACATAATGAACACATTGCAACATGATTAATTTAACTAACAGAACCTGCGGTGTTACCTTCAATCCAGATATAAAATAACTGTATACATGTTACATTAGTCATCTGTTTCATTTCCTGTTTATTACTACTCCATGTCTGTGTCGTGTGAACACTTAAAACGGAAGTAAAATTCCTTCCATTGTCCTCGCAAAGCTCTCTAACAAACCTGTTTCTGATTCTTTAACTTCCTCACAGACAATCAATTGCTTGCTTTAGTCTTAAAAAAAAACAAGGATTTCTCAGAACAAAACTGCCCCCCTGTTTACCAATTACCATCTCTGAATTTTCCTGTTATTTCACAAATATACACACTTTGGTCCATCTCATAATGGAAAACAAACTTTTTAAAAAGTGCATAAGGGTGAAAATCTGAGAGGAGTGAATACTTTTATAAGGCAACTACGTCTTCTGTGTAAAGGTTAGGCTGAACTTGCGCACTACCTGAAGTTTGGTTCATAAAATTTACTTAAGATCATAAACTCTCTGATCAATAAACACTGATGCTCTATTAAGAATTTGTCCATTTCTGTGGCCAAAAAATGAAGATATTCTACATCATGCATCTGCAGACAATTCACAGTTGTTTTTTGCAGATTTTTTAGGAACATTTTCCAATATCACTATAAACCTAATACTTCTTGCCCTTCTAGATAACCTTCTCCTTGGCCGATAAACTAATGTTACTTTAGTCTTCTTCGACATCCTTCATAGCAGCTGTCTTATCTTTTCTCTACCTCCTTTATCCATGGCAGCACCATAACCAGGAAAGATAGGTCATGGACACCAATCTCCTGACACACTGTTTTCAACGTGTGCAAAAACAAAAACTCTAAGTCAGGCTGAAGAGGGAACTAATTCAAAATGTTAACCATCTATAGGTGTTTGGTAACCATGTTGTACATTACATGGGGGCAAATTGCTCACAGACAGCTTTGATAACATTCAGTCTGCAAAGCAAAATAGTATTCATGTAAATGTCTTCATTGATTATAACAGTTTGATTTAAAAAAAAAAAACAAAAAACACGTTACCAACAAAGATCTTCTCAAACACTTTACAATTCTCCAATCATAACCAGCCTAAATAAAAATTATTAAATTGACTGTTCAGTTCATTTCTAACCTCATACTAAGGCCTAGGTCAGGATCTGCAGCCTGTTGTTCCAGAGCCACAAGTGGCTCTTTAAGCCCTTTTAGTCTAACAAATACATAATGAGAACTTATGAATTATATTTTGAATACAAAATCCTTTTAATGACTAAGGAAAAAGAAAGGGTCCTTCTGAGTGTTTTGATGCATGATCCATAACAGCAAGGTACCAAATGGTACAATGCCTTTTTGTGCTTGAGCTTGATGCCTTCATGAGCTTTCACCATGTACTTTTATATGTAGATGGGCAAATTAAAATTCATCTTTCATTTCTATTGCTTACTCAGTTTGCCTCATTCTACTAAATAGGTTTATATTTTCCACTTTTTTTAAAGGTTTAAATGATAATTGAAAATCTTTTTCGGTTTTCATTATTTGTAGAGTTTTCTTTATTTTTTTTTGTCAAATTCTTATTTAGTACCAGGCCGTGATAATAAAAGTGTCTCTTTGAATAGAAAAGGTTGCAGACCCCTGCAGTGGGTCATTAGATGTCTCAGAGAGCCACAGGGCCAGATCTACTTTTCACTTTGATGCAGCCCATTATCCTCCCACCATTTTCCGCTTATCTTAGATAGGGTCACTGAGGTCAAAGGGCCAGGAGTTAAACCCCTCACCTCCACCACACCCCCAGCTACTCTACGTAATTTTAACAGTTGTCTGATTAAAATACCTACAATTGACGAAATTACGGTTGCCAACACGACCATGGTTTTGAGGTCTTTTTTTAAGGAATGTCAGAGTAAGTTCAGAGTCGTTTTCTTCGGCTGATCCTGCCCAGACCTGTGGCTGCACACAGCTGGCTGAAACACAGCTGCACACGTTTCCAGAATTATACAAATAAAAAGACATACACTTATGATGTAGAAAACCTACATACAGATATAGCACATACATAGCACACCTACATAAAGATACATAATGGAAATGATGTTTAAGATATTTTGCAAATTACGTTTGAATTTAAATACTTTGAAATTGTATAACGTTTAGAAAGTACTAACAGTTGCCAGTATACAGATTCTATCTGTGTGTGATCTCCTTTATAAAAATACAGACAAATAAGGTTTATAAGACAGCTGATTACTACTAACTACTTTTATAACCAGTCCTATATTACTTTAGTAGTAGAAACAGTTAATAAAAGCAACAAGACTTCGGATCTTTTCTTCTTTCTTTAATACAGGCAAAGGGGATGGATTTCAGCTAAATGCAGTCATCAGCACAACCATGGATAAAAGAGCAACAAAGAGACATAATGGCCTCGAGTGTCTACGAACCTATTTACCAAAACCTCACACACTACACATGTGCAAACACAGGAGTTCTTCTTCTTCCAGATTGACGGGTCCAACCAGCGCCATCTCTTGGTGCAGAGTCTGACATGTGGTTTTTGGACGTACAGTGTGAGCAGTTAGATCGCATCAAAGCGTCAGGCCTCATAGCGTAAGAACATACGTCACATTGTTAGCTCTGAACCTTTAAACCCCGCGATTTTATCCTGCAGTTTGAGCTACAGCTGAGAACAACAATTGAAAAAATATTGTACAGTGTATGCCCAGCCATAATGAGAGCAACTGGTGTTGATACTGTGCTTTTCAACTTAGTTTTTTCAACATGTAAGTGAAAACATGTATGTTGGAGGACCTTGGTTCAGTCAATGAAAGCATGTTGGTTTGACAGTGATGGGTGTGCATGCTTGTTATAGAGTGTGTATCTAGTTTGAGCGGTCTGCCAACAAGACCGCCTGCACGCCCCGCCCTCTTGAAAGCTAGGTCACTGACACAAACTCACACTAAGTCACGTGTGCTCACACTCAGTTTATATGAACTCCTGCCATCAGACTGAGAGTGTAAACTTTGAAGGTAGGTGGCAAGTCCTAAGGAAGGTTCTGATGGATTTCCAAATGACTGATCTCTCGTGCAGAACCAAACAATGGTCTGAATATTTTTTCTCCTACCCTATTAAATGCAGCAGCATTGCTGCATCGGACTGCAGAAGACTGTGTCTGTTATTTTGCATGTTAAGGAGAGATATTGACTCCTCTTCAAATAATAAAAGAGAAAGAATAAAAAAAGCTACGTTCTAAAACTGTTTTTTTAAGCCCCCCAGCCACCCAAGCTCTCTGCAACCCAACTAACCTTTTCAATAGATTAAGAAAGAAAAGTCAACTGCAGTAAATCATAAACTGCAATAAAATAAACTACAATCTTCTTTAAATAAAAAAAATGCAACCTTGATAATGTAATCACTTTATGTTTAATCATTTCAATTCCACATTAAGATTATTTTTAATACCTCTCCAAATGGGTCATTTACTCATTTTCTGTCACACACTTTCACAATGACATTGTCCCCCACCAGGCAGGGGGTGCCCACCACTTTTGAAACAAGTTAGGCAGGCCAGCAAAGACTGAAACTGGGTCAGTGTGTTCCCTTTATTTATTTCTGGCCATTTGCTAACCCTAAACCCCAAAACAAATCAGCCTAAACCTATTTTCTGTAAGCGCTTCTCTTCACAGCTGCTGCAGGCATTTAGCCTTTCTTATTGTATTACTGCATTCATAGAAATACTTCTATCAGCTGAAGTTTAGTAAGCAATGCATTGCTAATAGCAATGGGTGTGTCAGCCAGTAGCTCTGATGTCATCTGCTGTTCCAGTGATCCTGTTTCATTTTGAAGGCAGTGTACAAAAGCACATCATGTCTGTACATATTCTACAAAGGTATGCTGATGTATTTCCCGGAGTCACGTACTACAGGTAAGGTTGGTAAAGTGTCACAACACCAAACGAAAACCCCTGTAATATCTTTAGCATTAGATCTACTGAAGAAGAAAATTAGTTTATTTATGTCTACTAGTGTAGCGTTCATCCAAAAGCAAAGGAATTGGTATATGTATACCGTAATTTAAAAAAAAGAAATGTGACCAGGTGAAATTACATGTAGATAGAGCAGAAATGAGGCACAGTTTTTCTCAGGTTTATGCATGTGAGAGGAATAATAGGGGGTGCAAATTGAGAAAAGCCCTGCAGGCATCTTCATTTCAGAATTGCACAGCTTAAGAGGGCTGCATGCTAGAGTGGTTCTGCTAAATTTGAAAAGAAGATCAGAATCAAAAGAACTCAAGCTTTCTTTTTTCTTATATTTTGGTCCTTTACTTTAGGATGCTGTCAAGCTGATGGATTTTTGGTCATTTTTTTTCATTTTGGGAGATTTGTTGATATTCACAATCACAGCAACCATAACAGGTGGCTGCAGGAGCAGCTGATTAACATCTCAAAAGCTGAAAAAAAACTCAATGCAACGTGTCAGCCAGATGGAGACGGCATCAATGCAATGACTGAGTTTGTGACGGATTATACCAATTTCTATGCAGAGAACATCATCCCTAGCACAACAGTAAAATGCTTCTCCAGTAAAGAACCACGGATCACCAGTAATCTGCAGGAACTGTTAGAAAAGAACAACATGGTCCTTCAGGAAGAGGGTAAAGTCAATGATGAAGAGGATCATAAGCTTCAAACAGAAGGAGAATCTGAAAAATGAAAGTCTGGGAAAGCCAAAAAAACAAACATATTCTTACCTAATTGAACTTTAATTAGGTTCAGTTTGGAACCTGCTTACAGTTTCTCCATTACACCTCAAATCATTCATCTTGCAGCTCTGTCGTAGAGCATCTTATTTCTATACAAGTACGGTATTCTTAACCACATCAGAAGATGGTGCTGCTCCCTCTAGCTTTAACAAGTCTGTCTCTTAGTCAAGTGAAGAGGCAGCTGGGGAGACTGAATCATAATAAGTCACCAGGTCCTGATGGTGTCAGCCCCAAAGTCCTGAAGCCTGTGCAGAGCAGCTCTGGGATTCTACAGCACTTCATCAACCTTAGTCTGACCCTGGGGACAGTCCCAGTGATGTGGAAGACCTCTTGACTTGTTCCAGTACCAAAGAAAACTCAACCAACAGTCCTTATTAACTATAGAGCTGTTGCCCTGACATCCCACATCATGAAGGTCCTAGAAAGGCTTCTGTTGGTTCCCCACAGCAAGCAAACAAGCAGCTATCAGTTTGCTTATTGCTGTGGAGTTGATGATGCCATCATACACCTGCTTCAACAAACCCCCTGTCATTTAGACAAAGGTGTAGTTTGTTGAAAAAAAATAACTTATAAAAAGAAGAACAATATGGATAAACCTAAGCATTTTCTTCAGACGACTGTTGAACATTAGAGGCTTCGCCAGATCTGCTGAGAGATGGATATCTACAAACGATCCTTCCTGTCAACAGCTATCAACATGTATAACAAGTCTATAAAAAAAGTATATAAATAACATTTAAGCATTGTTCACACTGAGACAAACACATTACATTGTATTAAACGACTCAAAACAGCACCAGTGCATATATTTGGCACCTACAGAAAAAAAAACACTGGGTATGAGGCCATGGAGTTTTTTTTCTCCACTGTATCAAAAATTATCTCCGTTTGGACACAGAGCTAAAATGACTAAATATCTTTGCAGTTCCACCTAATCTCATCTCCATGTGGATGGGGTTCTAATTTCCCTCTGGTTTCAAGATCTCCAGCTTCTTTTACCCACGAAGGAAATGTTGCAATCTATTTGAACTTGGAAGATTAAATTATTAACCATTTAATAGGAAATTTAAACTGTAATGCCCCCCTTAATTAGAAAGTTTGGGTAACATAACCATAATTAACTACATTCAGTAGTTTAACTATTTGCTTGGAATAATAGCAGTTATTTATTGTGTACGCATTCGCAGTAATTACTTCTTTTTATTTTTTTATAAGATTCATTTTTATATGTCCAAATAAAAACAGAACAGTGTTTTTTCTTATTGCTATGGTTTTGAGACTATGACAGTAGTGGTGATACTCTAAAAATGGAGAATACGAGCATTGACATGATGGAAACTAAAACGCCATAACTATGGAGATCACATCAGTCTGATTTAAGTCAGACTAGGTCTGAACAATAACTCCCAGACAGTGTGTAACACAATAGACATGGGATCAATATCAGTGGGAAATAAATTGGATCAAATTTTTCAATGGAACTCTGATCCAGAACCATAAATCATTTTTAGGAATGCCATTAGGCTTATATCGTGATTGATTTTTCAGCCATAATTGCATAATAGAAAATGAAATGCAATAAAATCCCATTTGGGCCTTTTTTAATTAGCTGGTATAAATACAAGAGAGATTCACAAATAAAGGAGGATCCTAAGAACACAGAGTTTAAACAAAGCCGTGAATCTTTTAGCTCAACAGCAGGACATGAAACTGATCTATAGTCTCCTCAGAAATGGCACAGAAGTCCACTCCTCAAGAATGAGAATCTTTACTGGGGAAGAAAATAAACAGGGGGTCACAAAGCAAATACCTCACAACCCCCAACTTGAGATATCCTCTCCGTTTCCTGTCCCCTACACTTTGCCCTGTTGCAATGATTTGTGTCGTCACTAAATCCAATAAAACAACAAGAGCAACAGAAAATAAATATTCAAGTTAAAAGGAAAAACCATGTACATTTAGTTATATATACATAACCGATAATGATAGGTCTAACTGCAGCACACTGAAGTATTGTAGATGGGTTTCAAATTGTTGGCCACACAGAGTTCTGTGTCGTCTCCTCCACACTTACGTGGCTCCGAGGATTTGCATGGCTATGCGTTTTTTTTTTTTATGGATCACGTGCCTGTATTTGTGAGTGAATGAAACAGGTTGGATCAGTAAACACCAGTTTGAAAGCAAACCAGTCATTAAGAGGGGAACCACACCCAGGCCTGAACTCCCTCCTCCCCTCTGTAACAGAAGAGCTGCAGCGAGCAATGCAATGCAAGAAACAGTCAGTTCTGTTTGACTCATTTGTAAGATGAGACATTTGCTTATCTTTACAAGAGTCTGGTATCTGATGAGGTGTTTGTTTGTTTTTTTACTTGCAGTGACAATCTACAGCACGGTGCTCATTTCTATCTGATAAATTACAGGAAAAAAATAGCAAATGATTACGACATACTTTCATTTTGATTGTGTTCCTATCCTCTGCAGTTCACAAGAATTTTTTAGATCTAACAATGTATCCCCAGAGGTATATTAGCTCCTAATAAGGGCCAAATAACCCCTGTATGTTCTATGCAGGGGCTGTAATTGAGAGAGGGTGTCTGTATTACCCAACAGTCTCATCTGATCTGGTTCTTTAGGCCTCGTTGTCCAGCCTGCACTGCAGCGGTTCGCCACTGAGTTTAGTGTGGCTGGAATAAGTCAGATCATCTAAGCCCAAGGATCTCCATTTGTAAAAGTGGGACTGCTCTTTGGATTTGGGGGTGACGCTATGCCGCAAAAACAAAGTGTTTATGGGGATTATCTCTGGGCCATAAATTCAACGCTTTTAAGAGAAAAAATGTTGCAAAAGCTCTGTACCATAAGCAGTTTTGTAACAAACTGTAAAACTAACAAGATTATTCCCAATTATCATGTATTTAGTCCCTTAAACAAGACAATACTGAGCACAACAGAACGAGACAGGGCTCTGACTATATATATCTGTTACTGTTATATGATTAGTTACAGCTGATAAACATTTTACAAACAAAAAAGTCAATTAATTGAGATAGATTAGAATCGATTAATTTCTAATCCACTTCTTGGGCTTCCATTGCACCGGGTGACATGAGTTCATCGCTTTCTGTTCTTAGATGGGTTCTTATAAGTTATAACCTCTGGGACTGTGTAACACCACTGGCTGCAAACATTTTGTTTCTTACACTCATTGTTTTTTGTGAAACATTGTTTTAAAAAACGTTTCACTTTTTAAGGAGAGGATTGAAAAAAGAAAGCCAGTTTTTGAAAGAGATATGCGATTTGTCATTTTTATTTTATTATACTTAAGGTAGAAAAAAAATTGATTAATCGGATTTGGTAGTTTATTTCTATTTTTATTGGAGATTTGATTTTTTTGCCATATCACCCAGCCTTATATTCACTGCAGATAATTCAGTCCAGTTTTGATAAGTCCAGGTGGTCTAGACACCAGAAAAGTATTGAACAGGATTTATTTTGTACTTTCGTTAATAAAAGAGGAGCTCCAGGAGTTTTTTTCAGAACCAGAATTTTCAACCCAACTTTAGTCAAAAGTATTTTTGATTTAAAACTAGACAAAATCAAAGGCAGACCCAGTAGCTTTTCAATTCAGCGTAGAATAGGAGAGAGTGCAAAGCTGGTGCCAATGCTCTCACTTTTGTTAGCTAAAAGTTGGCTAGTGTACTATTTTCAAGTGTTTCAAAGATTTCCATTACTAAACTTTTTTTTTCTTTTCTTAACCAAGTGCTTAAAATGTTCCAGGACAATCGAAAAACTTTTATGACAAGTTTACAGCCCCACCAACGAGTAGCACAAACGGACTTCGACAATAAAACTCAGTGCGGCATAAAGCAGCATCTTTCTGAATTTAAAATAAGATTTAAAGTAGGCATGCCATCAAAATCCACTTTTTATCTAAATGTTTTTGTGTACTTGGAGTCTTTAGGGCTGCACACTGGAGTAGTGGGTAGCACTGGGTAGCACAGCAAGAAAGTTCCGGGTTCGATTCCCGGTCTTTCTGCATAGAGTTTGTTTGCATGCCCCCCCCATAGACTAATGGTTTACAATTTAATAAACCTGACTTTTTTTTCTCTTCTGCATTATTTTGTAGTCCTAGTTGGTTGCCAAGGTAACAAGCAGATGAATATAAGTGTTTGCTTTAAGGTCCTTAAGGACAAAACCTTTCTCTAGGTTTTAAATAAAAAGGTTACGCAAACACTTTAGCAAAATGTCTGGTTGCTATTTTTGTCTTACTGAACTCTTGACCCAAATACATCCAGTGATGTTCTTGCTGCTTCATTAACTTGTGAACTAAGTAGAGGTATTTTATAAAAGATGTGTTTAAGAATCTTTGTTGTTGCTATGGACCTATAATGAAACTGTTTTGAGAAACCTGGCTAATAGTGCAAATATAGGCTATAATACCCAAAAAACTTTGGAGAGGAATGACAATTTCTTAATAAGTGTTCAGTCATATTGTGTTAGTATTTAAATTTTAAAAAGCATACAGTTGGCAGAATTTTTTTCGCTACTTTTAATTTCCCAAGATTTCCCTGTTTTTGAAGATTTTTTTTTTTTGTTTGTTTGATTGGAGAAAGGTAAAACACCACATTCAGATTTAATTTTTTCTTTGAATCTTGCTCAGGGTGAGACTTTGGTCCCAAAATGCGAGGCTGATTAGAAAACTTGTCTGTTGTTAACATCTTTAAATGGATTTTTATTTCATCTCTGTTACTAAAGTACAAATAAGGCTGACCTGGTCAGAGTAGAATAGTCCATAACCTGGACCGGGTTTAAGATTCCTGCTTTTGATTTAAGGAGGCTACAGCAAAACAAGGTGAATTAGAAAACGTACAGAAATAAATATCTGAGGAGGTGCATTAACAAAAAACCAAAGCATTGCGTTTTCACTTCATATAGACCACAACTGAATATTTTATACAGAAAAAGGTGGGATTTAATGAGTCCTTTAAACCACATGCATCTACATCAAAGCTTTAGCACCCAAACAAGAGCGCCATGGCAACTCAATTAGCACCTAAATGATATCACACAAAAATTAGAGGCATATTTTCTTTTCAATTGTACAAAGAGGCTAAAACTGTAAAATAATTAAAATTGTACCACAAAAGTGTGCTCTTTGTAAATAAAATTACAAAATCAAGTTTAATTTATACATTTCTTTTCAGCCTTTTAAAAGAGTTGATGAATCTGTTGCAAAAAAAAAAAAAAAAAGAAAAGAAGATCCCCCCTGACAGAAACACTGCTGCAGAGTCACATGGTGATACCAACTGAATAGCATCAGGCAGATGGGAAGGTTGTTTTAATGTTGGTAACCAAACCACCAGCCCATACATTTATGTGTGTGGTATTCATCTGAAAACCAAAAATGTTGATCCACTTATAGAAGACATCAATTAAGTTTTAGGCATGTAATAAACGAGAAAGTACCACTTCATTTTCTGCAAGGCTGGCTAAAAATTCTCCTTTTCTCAAGCAAATATATGACAACAATTACTGATCATCAAAAAAACAACAACAATAATATAAGTCCAGATGGTTGATTTGACAGACACATTTCAGTTAAATCCAAATAAAAACCTCTAGGAATAATAAATACATGGGGTATCTAATCCTATTGGAGTGGGATTCTTTTTTACAATAATAAAGCTTACTTAATTAATACCTCTCTCAAATTCTATTTTTTTATAGTCTCATTAACAAAATGCATGCTCTCTATCTTGTCTTTTGTCGGAATGTGCAAATGAGTCATCCGGGAAAAGGAAGAAACAAAAATGACAGGATCTTATCTCAGTAGATAAGATTTTTTTTCTTTTTTCCGCGTAAAACAGGACAAAGTTGCCTTAGATGGCTTGAATAGGAAGTAAAAAAAATAAAAGTGGATGTTGATTAAACAGTGTCGGAGACTTTAAGGCTGTAGTGAGTCTAGAGTTATTCCAAGTTCCGCACTTCGACCTTCAGACGCTATAAAACGGTCTCTGCGCGCTCTGCGCTTTTAAGGCTTTTCCCTTCAGTTAAAACACATTGCAGACAGGGGGGAATAAAAAAAAAAAAAACATTAACCAACTCACCTTTTCCCACTGGGGTATAAAGTTGTCCTTCATGTAGGCTTTATCCAATCATTAAACACTAATGCATCTACATCAGAAATCACCTGCGCGCTGCAAACAAACAAAGACGCTCTGCTTGGTCGGAGGGTTTTACGCAGCGGCTCAGTGCCAGTCGCTTCTTCTCGTTCCCCCCTTAAAATAAATAAAGCGGTGAAAAAGTCTCAGTCCTCCCTACTGGTACTTCCTAGGCTGCTTCCGGTAGTTTCAGCATGAGTTACCTGAGCACAGAGATCCACAAAGGAGGAGCAAAAAGGCGCGGCTCGCTGCTGTGCTCCAGCTGCTGCTGCTCTCTATCAAGGAACCTGGAGCTCTGCGCGGCCCCCACCAGCTGAAAGCTCCGTATCCGCCTCCTGTTACCCCCTGTTGACTGACGGAGGGAGCCAGCAGCCAATGAGAGGCGCGCTGAGGAGGGGCTGACATAATGAGAAAAACTTAGGAATTTAACCATGAAGGTGGGAGGTGAATTATTAGAGATAAAGGTCAGCCAAGGAAGTACAGGAATGTTTTGGCAAAGTTAGCAGTGATTAATCTGAACAAACAGTAGGCTATCTCAATGGATATAAATATATACTGGATCATTTTAATAAATTAGAATATCAGGAATCCATTCACTGCTGGGGATGTTTGGCTCAAGAGTGAAACTCATGAAGGTGGAGTTTTTTTATTGGCTGGCAACTAGGAGGAAAGCAACATAGGGGGCTCTAGATAGGGGCCAATGGTGACCAGTGCCCCTGTGGATCATGTCCTGGCCCCTGTTATGGCCCCTGTGCTGAAGACATAATACTCAAAGAAATTCTAATGATGATATGCGCTGGAACAGACATAGTTACTGATAGGTCCTTTGGATCTATTTCATTTTTTTCCTTTATAAATTCTGTTTAATTATCTAAAAACAAGAAGGTGATAGCTTCAGTGGAATTGAGATAGGATCCCGGTTTTTATCTGCTAAATGTTTTTTTTTTCAAAACAAATAATAAAAAAAATACTCTAATT
>NW_015150731.1:189331-194537 GCF_000732505.1 Cyprinodon variegatus
GCACAGCGTACTATAGCCTATTACTTGATGTGTTAACTGGTCGGGTTGCAGGTGAAATATCAACGGGTCGGGTCGGGTTCGGATTTGAATTGAAGATATCCACGGGTGACGGGTCGGGTTCGGTAGTCATCCTAACGGGTTCGGGCGGGTGCGGGTTGGTAAAACTCGACCCGTGCAGGACTCTACTCTAGAGGGAAAGAAGCAAATCAACATGGCGGGGCCTGTAATATTCAGGAAGTTTGGTTATAACTGTTATATTTAATTGTTTGCAGAGAGTCAGGCAATGAAGGCAGCCTTTGGTGAATTAACTTGACAGAGTCGGATTTTGAGAAGTGGATACGACAAACGATAGTCTAATCAGGGCCTACAGAGGCAGGAAAAAAACAATGTAGTTTGAGGTTCATCACAATGCTAAGCAGAATCATCACTGGAGATCATGTGGCAAAGTAGTGAAGCTAGTATTTTTATGAATGTCAGAAATTTCATGACTGTAAGGAGATGATGCGGTATGCTCTTGTGCTCTTTGTTATCTGACAGCCGAGCCTACTGATGAACTCCAAGCAGTTTGGAGCGGTTCGGTTGTGTCTGGCACGGTTCGGTTCACTTTTGCATGCCATTTTCCAACAGTTATCTTATGCTCAGACCAGACATGGGCAATGTGGAGTCAACAAGTCATCTCCATGTCATGTATTTAATCTACCCAGCCAATTAACCAGGTGAGTCCAATCTGCACAGGTTAATTCACGGTATAGATTGGACTCACCTGCTTCAGTGGCTGGGTAGAACAAATACATGACATGGAGATGACTTGTTGACTCCACATTGCCCATGTCTGGCTCAGACCAATCTCGGCACGGTTTCAAAAGGGTAGTATAAAAGGGGTTTAAAGCTATTGTAGAGGAATACTTAAAAGACTCGTCCTCTCCACTTTAAAAAACAATGCTCATGCAAGAGCATGCACCTTTAGAAAACATGCAGATTGAACGGTCATTTGGATCTACCTCTTTGGAATGGGGGTCGTTTGGCTTCTTTTCTTAGCCTGCAATGCTCCATACCTATCTTTGCCTCTCAAAGGGGGGGTCGTAAAAGGGAATTGTTGCCCTGGCTTATTAGGCGATATCTTCTGGTCCCCCGTAAAGGGGTTGAGGTTGCCAATGATAGCTGGAAGGGAATGACTTTCTGCTATCATCATCGGTATAGGCATTGCATCGGTATGTGTATTGCATGGGTATGGGCAATACAGGGGTATGGGCATTGACAGGTATGGGGATTTGCAGGCTTAGAAAAGAAGACAAACAATCCCCATTCCAAAGGGGCAGACCTGTTCGTCCGTTCAGTTTGCATGTTTTCTAAAGGTTTTGTTGGGCTACTGTATAAGAGCCTCAAACTCAACGCTATTTCTTACATTTAAATTGAAAAAGCTCCCAGGATGGGAAGTGAAACGTCTTCAAACTTGTAAACAAAGTCCAGTGGATTTTTTTTTTATTTCAGATGTTTTCCATATAAACAGCAGCACACCTCGCCATCAGAAGGACAATTTAGAAGCCAGATAAGGTTTGGAATATTCTTTATGATAGAAACAGGTCAAACTAATTGAGAATTTTGCCCTTATCATGTTTTCTCTCTTCGCTTAAAAATGTAAAGAAACTGTTTGCTGTCTGCATTACAGCAATACATTTTATAGAAGTCAAGGGCCAGTCAGTGTGGCAAATAAATGAGGTCTAATGCAACTGAATGAGAAATAGAGGGGAAAAGATAAGAAGGATATAACATCAAGTTTGTACTGCAAACAGAAAGAGTGACAATAAAACTAACATGTAATGATAACCTTTTCCTGTTTACACATATAACGGTGTCTGCCTCCAGTGATTGCTCTACATGTGCAGCTTTCGTTCCTTATTAGACAGGCTGCATCCAGTCAGACAGTCTACATCTAGTCAGTAAATGAACATTTATAGTTGCAATTTGTTGCGTCTGGCCTTTCCATTCTCTTATTTCCTCTCAGGGCTGCTCACAGCTGCCCCGAGGCAGTAGTTTAGGTTATTGTTATGATAAAGGAAGGCTATTCCTGTGCCTCCCACAGCTGTTTGGAACAATACATGACCAAACAAATCTCCCAATACACGGCACCAGACCATGATGGCCACAGTAAATGGTTGGCAACACCAGTTTACTATTAAATTTAAACTTTAAAATTACATCTCCTTAAAGCAAGATTCATATATTTAAGAAGTCTCTAAATACATCACTGTCAAGCACTGTCTAGGGATCAAGGGTTCGTCTTAACAATAGAAGGACATAATCCACTAGGAACTGATTTACTACTTAGAAAAAGTAATCATAACAATACCATGAAACACTGTCAGGACTCTATGACTTTGAACTTAATGCCCTGGAAATGGCATCCTGTTCAGGAAAAAGACGACCTCCTAGGATTCCTGCATATGGTAATATCCTAGAGTGTTACCAAATAATCCCATTCTAAGAATAAAAAAAATAAACAAAAAAAAAAAGTAAACAGCATTAGGCTTTTTAAATGTTTTTCAAAGCACATAATCAATTATAAAACAATTCTCTAAAGCCAACAGAAAAGGATTTTGAGTTAACCTTCAAAAAATCAGTAAGGCACTACCATAGAGGTTATAAGATGTTTGAAGTATGTCCATTGAAATAGATTGGATTTAATGAATGTATGGCTCTGTATCATAATCAAAAATTTAAAAGAGTATTTTGATAGTTACGTGAATCATTTATCCGGGAAATGTTGGTCGCCCTGAATCTAGACATAGGTAACAAAATCAGATTTCTGTTCAAAAATAACAGTATGGCTGCTGGAAATACTTTATCACTGGATTAATAAATGTATCTTGGATATGTGGAAAGTTGCAGTATTATAGTTTGCAGATGATGGTAGAGAAAATGTACCGAATCTAGAGAAGCAATACTTGAACTTATTTTTACCTAATTAAGAGTAAAAAGATTACATTTAAAAGATGCCTCAAGTAAGAATATAAAAGAATTTGATAAAAAAGACTGGCTGACTAAATACAGAATGGCTGATCAAAACATCTGATTTGATTTAGACAAAAGTATATAAACAGACTGACATATAAAGTCATTTCCAAATTCTGTTATCAAGTGAAAAAGATTCATACAAATACATAACTTATTGATAATAAAAAGATTTAACATAACTAGGGATGCACGATATTGGGATTTTGGTCGATATCCGATATGCCGATATTTTTAAAACTCATGTAGCCGATAACCGATATCGATACCGATGTTAAAGCTGGACAAAAATAAGTAGTCATTGAAAATAGCAGTTTTGTTATCCATTTCTGACACTTTGAAAAATAATAAACTAAAATATATTTTCATATGCTGATATCAAATAGATTTTTAAAAACGCGGTATCGATCTATTTTACTTTCAAAATTTTGTGAAATTTAATCCTTCTGTTACAAATTCTTGTGAGATTTTGTTAGTAAAATAGATCGATACCGCGTCAATATATCAACATATAAAAATATGGCAAAATTTCGTGAATTTTGGGGGGATTTCGTAGCATAACGATGACATATAGCAATATTTCATTAGTAAAAGAGATTGATGTGGTGTTTTTAAATGGCAATATATCAGCATATGAAGATATTGTGATATTTTAATGTATCAATATTTTTTCCCTCGTCTTTAGAAGTTTTTAAGTCTGTAAAAAATAAGTTTTTGAGGAAGAAGAAGAAGTATTTTTTATTTTTTTTTAGACTTTAGAAGCTGATCGAATATCGGGTTAAATATCGGTGAGGTGGCCGATGTCCGATATTCAGTTTTAAGGCCGATACAGACCGATACCGATAGGGGGCCGATTATATTGTGCATCCATAAACATAACACTTAGGTAAAAGGTATTTATTGTCAGAAATATTTATGTATTAAAACACCAAACTTTATCCATAGACAATAGCTAGTGTTTACCATTTATTAATTGGACCTCAAAACAAGAAGGGAGGCCCAGCAAATAGAAAATAACACCATGAATCTGTTGCCCAAACAAGACATTCCACTATAACTTAAGTGTGTGATGTGACTCAGAGGCATTTTCGGTAAAACATTCCTGTTCTTCATTAGGTACAGATTCTTGGGATGGCTAGAGAAACCAGAATCTTTGTTCAAGTACAGTAAGTGTTGCAATATTTTCAAATTATTTTGTTGAAGTACATCTTAAAAATAGATCTCAATTTGGCTCCAATTCACAGCAATCTCACAAAAAATATTTGGAGCAACTCTATTTAAGCTTTAGAAATGTGCCTCAGGCTCGACAGGTCGTAAAGTTAAATGAGACACTGACTTCTAACTGGTGGTGGATCTGTGGAGGCTGCTAAATATTAGTTTGTTTGTAAAGAGGCCTTCCAATAATCAATAAAGAAGATCTCATCAGCAAAGAGAAACCATCTACATATTGAACGGAACCTGCAAAATGCCGATCAGCACCTATAAAGATTATAAAATGATTGTTGACACATAATTTAATGTAAAACTTAAAAGAAAAAACAAAAAACATGTATATAAAAATTTGAAACCTTTAAATCAAGTATCACTCAGGAGACAGCTGCCTTATTTCCAAGCAGGAACAAAGTACATAGATGAATTCAATTAGCATTTGAATCTTAATTTGCAAGGCATATGTATAATTTTGGTCTATTGTTAAGCTATACGTAGAAACAACACGTTTTTGTTTGTTTGTTTTATGGCTGAAAGATTGCTTGATCAGAGTTTAATGATTTAAACACAAAAAATGAATATTTATGGTAATTCTGGACTGAACATTTATTAGAAATGGAACTAAAGATAAAAAGTTCCCCAAAGCTGAAGGAATACTGTTAAAAGCTGAATAATTACAGGTGCTTGGCTCCAGGTACTCAGAGACTCACTTCCATACAGAAACCCCACATTCATATCTTCAGGTAACACAGATTACATGTCAGACTTAATAATATTACTTTAGCGATAGTTTCAAGGTGCTGCTTTATTGTACGTCTGTAGTAGTGTATGTCTCGTACCATGTGTTCTTCTTTCATCTCATTACAGGTGATAAAGCAGACTGAAACTGTTTTGTCACTGTCTCCTTTCTATCTCCTCTCTCTTTCATCTTCTCTCTTTTTTTTCTTCTCTTTTTTCCTTTTTCTTCTTCTGTTTTTCTGCTCTA
>NW_015150731.1:194615-198197 GCF_000732505.1 Cyprinodon variegatus
AGAGCTAGTCAGAGGAACCCTTACTTATTGTCTATTATTCCTTATTCTTTAAATAGTGAAGCTCAGTAGTTTTTAAAGAGGCCATATGTTACTAAAAAAGGTTTTAACATACAAAAGGAAGTCCTGTTATAGAGCAGGATGGCAGTGTAGAACAACGGACCAAAAGCAGAAGTACTTGGGAGAGATTTATGACTGAGAGCGTAAACACTCTGTGTGCAGTGAAACAGCACAGACAGAAAGGAAAGGCCCAGTCAACAGCCCAATGACAGCCAGATATCAGTCCCCACAGGCAACCATGTGCAGCAGAAAGCTCAGCATGAGCTCAAGTTGCGTGTAAGCAGCTGTGTGTCAGCAAGTCTGAGAGCGAGCTTTCCACAGAATTATTTGAGGTTCTTGTGCAATGTGTTAAAAAGCTTGAATTGTGACTTTATGAGATTGCGTGTCAATATGCCACACATGGAGCTGCTTATTGCCATCTGGGGTGGATATCTCTGAAGGCCTTCATGTCCCTGTGATTACTCCCTTCCCTGATTTCCATCCCCCAAACTCTTTTAATGCTGCTAACGGGAAGAGCGGGGTTGGTCCTGCTCCATGCGGGGATGGGGATGAAGCCAAATGTTTGTTTCAAGCTGTTGGTGGGGCTTCGCTGGAGGTACCTCCTCCCCCATTCTTCTCCAGATGGACATATCCTTCCTGCTTACGGATGAAGGAAGGGGAAATATACTTTAAATGAGATCAGCAACTTAGTGTGACCCTGCTTTTTTTTTTTTTTTTATCTAGGAGTAAGTTAACCTGATTAGAGCAGACAGTCCAGTTTGCTTTAGAAAATAATGAAGCTAAATAAATATAGATTAGGTACATTAGGAACACAATATAAGTGCAACTCAATCACTGCATGTGCTGATCCCAAAAGTTTGATTTTCATATATCTACCCGAGTGTTTAAAGGATATGATCTAAAATAAAATATTTTGTTCTGTCAGCTCATAAGGCTGTTCTCCATCTACATTCAGAGTAAAATCATAGTCAGAAGCTCTATTTTTTGGTGAAAGCAAAACACAAACTAGAGCAGAATTTTAAGTAGGAGAGTTTTCAATATTCATATAAATTCTGCCCATCTGAATCAAAATATTGCAGTTAAAGCTGTTGCTCATCTAGAAACTGAGCCTTTTCGCCATTCTACTTTACAAAACAGCTTAAATTCAGATTAACTAGACAAGATCAATGAAGATCAATTTATAAGTACCGCTGAAAATTCCTTGACCTAGTCTGTGTCTGGACTCAGCTGTAGCCGTATGTTTGGGAGTTGGTGTACTGCTGGAAGGTGAACTTCTGCCCCATCTCCTGCTTTTTTGCTGTTTTCAACCAGAACCCCACAGTATTTAATTGTGTCTTCTATGTCAATGCAGAAGAAAAGCCTCCCCACAGAATAATCCTGCTACCACACACAAAAAAAAAGAAATACTTGAAAAATGCAAAAAAATTAAAATAAAATGTGTCTATTTTTTCTATCTACAGCTTGTGTTCCTCAAAAATTAACTTCTGATCAATTGCAGAGAAGGATCTTAACCACTGGTTATGTTTCTCAAAGGCAGTTCTGAGGAAGTCCCATGCTTCCTACATGTTTATAATTTTTTTTTTTTATGCAAAAAAGCTGCAGCTCTCCAAGGAAAACAAGTCCAGAAACCTCTCTGGTTGACGCCATCAGGTGTGGAAAATGAGAGGAAGTGCAGAACTCTTTGGTTTTAAATATCTAATTTAACTGATTAAGTTGAAGGCAAAATGCAGAGAAAAGTGAAAAACAGCGTTTCCCGTTTTGGCACAAAACACCACAAGCCAGAACTATGAAGGGTTAAATCTAGAAGAGGATCATGTGACTCCTCTCTGACCACACACCATTTCCTTAAAGCAGATTTCAAAAGCATACTATCACATGTAGTGATGTGTATCACAAGTAGCATAAACTGATGTGTCCTATTGTGTTCATTTTACAAGATCCTAATAAAACCAGCAACTTTCATTTGGAGGTACTAAACACAAATCCATTAAGTTTAACACATAATGCAGTTTGAGTTTTTCACCCACAATGGTATTTTCAGGGTTTTTCTTTCTGCAGCAGTAGAGATGATACAGTATTCCTTATCTTAAGGTTGAACTTCCCTTGTCCTCTGACTTGATAAATTTAGAAGTCAAAATGGCAGCTTTTTTTATCTCAACTTTCACAAATTTCCCTTTGTGGATTTAGATTTAATTTGAATTATTTTAAATACCGAAGCACTTAATTAAAGGTCAAAAAACCAGAAGATTGTTTTGTCTCGCTGAATGAGACAGAGAAACATTGAATAAAAGTATTCTCTCTCTCGCTCGCTGCGGCGGCTGTTATCAGAGTGCAGAGCTGCTCAAGGCCGCTTCAGGGTGATGTTGTTTTGTTTTTTTTAACCCTCTTAATCTCTCGTTGCACCAAACATTCAGATGTTACAGAACATTTGGGGGCGTTATAGTAACTTCTTTATTTTAGATTGAAGAGTCCTAATGACCTTCATTGTTTTTCTGTGGCCTCCTTTCAACCTGTAGCCGGTTTGAACTGGTCTGAACCGACCACAACATCCTTCTCTGCTATTTTCTGAAAGCATTGCATGTTCTTGAATAAAGACAAAAGCGACTTCATCAAAACCACAAAACTGTTTCACATAAACTATTTTTGAACATTAATGTACAGCGTTTTAAATGATAGCACGCCTGTGTTCGGTATGCAAACGTCACAACAGTTTCAGTTGCGTCATAGACAGCAAGAAGCTAAAGATTTGTAAGATTAAACTACCAGAACAGCTGCAGAATATGAACTGATAATTAATGCATGGTTTTCTGATTGGTGGTTTACAAATTAATGGGAAGAGAGTGACATGCATTTGTATGAGCCCTTGAGTCAACACGTGCGCTGCAGGTCAGGGGTTTGTCCCATGAGTCATTGCAAAGCTGGAAACTGACCACGCTTTTAGAACGACCATGCTTGTTCCAAAAAAGTTTTAAAAATGTAGTTTGTTTTTCCAAGTTTGAAGACGTTTCACTTCCCATGCAGGAAGCTTTCTCAATTCAAAATGTCTGAATTAGCGTTGAGTTTGGGCTTTATAGAGTAGCTCAACAAAGCCTTGTTATGGCTTAGACCACATGATAAATGAACTAAAAGAAGAGGTAGTTGAGGTCGTTGTTGGCCTACAAACCTGATACTGGCCTGTGCCTCTGAAAAGGGGGAGTTGTTAAGATAATTGTTGGCCTGGCTGACCAACGAGATGTTCTAGTCCCCTGCATGGCGATGAGGATTGACAGGAAGGAATCAACTCTATCACTGCCTTGTAGGTTTTTTAGACCTGAAGCCTTCAACAGGGGGGTCCACGACCCCTAGAGGGTCCACAGAGGTACTGCATGGGGGTTGTGAAAGTTTTGGTTGATTAGACTTTTTTTTTTATATATATATATATACCTTTTCGCTGTACCTCGGTTTGTAAAAAGATATTTTGTGGTCACCCTTTGAACTTTTCTATACATTTGTATTTTCTCCTACATGCTAAATGGCTTGACTTAT
>NW_015150731.1:198207-230453 GCF_000732505.1 Cyprinodon variegatus
GATGTCTTTCAGTCATCAATGCACACATACAGCGACACAAAGGAGCTCTTTCAAGCTGGGGACCATTTCATTCACAACACCTGTCCAATCGAACAAGAAATAGGAATACTTTAATAATCTCAGGGCAAAATTACTTTCGTCACATGACTCCATCTGTAATGGAGTGATTATAGGACTAGTTAAATATAACACAAATTCATAAAATATATATAATTTGCGCTCCATCTTGCCATCGGTTTGGGGGTCCTTGGCCTAAAGAATGTTGAAGACCCCTGTTTTAGACCACAAGTTTAGTTAGATCATGCCTTAAACTCAAATACCAAGCCTTGCCACACTTTTGCTTGAATCAAGGCCTGAACTTTGCACTATTTCAAGATGAATATGGTTCAACCTAAACCTTTTCACTGTACCTCGGTTTGTAAAAAGATATTTTGTGGTCACCCTTTGAACTTTTCTATACATTTGTATTTTCTCCTACATGCTAAATGGCTTGACTTATACAGCACATAAGTCAGACAACTTGACCAAAGCGCTTTAAAACTTCATTCCGTCATTCACCCAGGCCTGCCATGTCGTTTTTCCACCAGGGTAGGTGGGGGCATTTGTAATCATTACATGAACTTTTCTTGTTTTTTTTGTAGGCATGCAAACAGCACCCTGACAGGAAGTAATAAAATATTTGCCCTAATGTGACTCATAGAAGATTCCTTTGCATTAAGAGTGACTACATTTCCAGGTAGGAGAGGAGGATGAAGTACATTACGGGGAAAAGTTTCCTCAATATTATTTCAGAGAATAGACAAAAATAACAAACGTAGGTGTAGCTATCTTGTATTTAACTGAATATGTAAATATCTAGTTTTCATTTTTCCTTCAAAAATGATTTCTCATAAATCAGTGTTGTTTAAGTTTGAAGTCCTGACCTTTCACACTAACCAAATGTAATCTCATCCAACCTGTGAAGCGGGCTTATTGTTATCAGTTGATGTTGGACTGTGGCTTCCATATCTGTCAATGCAAACAATTTTTGGGTTCTTAAAAAACCCAAAAACAAGGTTGCAAAACAGATGCCTTATTTTTTAGGAGTGTTTTTATAAAACAAATGGGCAAAAATAGCAAAGATAAAGCATAGCTAACATTTACCTCAATGATCACAAGACCATCCTATTACAAATAACTACCAGCATTTTAGACTAAATGCACTAGAAAGACAGAAAACATTGGAGTGCTAGTGTGATGGTCTGGGACTACGTTCCTTACTTATACAGGTCTGTATAGGTAAGCGTAGCAGAACACTTAGCTCTGACAAAAACATGAAATGCTTTGGAGTAGTCTGGTCAAAGTCCAGTGTAAAAACAGATTAAGATGTCCTCAAACGGCTCTGCTGAGGGAGTTCCTCTGATTTATGACGTAGGTTTGAAAGCAGCTGTGGCTGCAAAGTTTGGACACAACCAGCTAGGAATAATAAGTGTTTACTCATAAATGAAAAATACTACCGGTACTTTAAAACCATTTTTATATTCTAGTGGGACAAAGTGAAAGAAAAATTTAACTGAGCTGCAACAAAACATATTGATTTTAATAAATAATCTGTAGAACTTCCAGGTTCTAAAATTGAAATAAAAAGAGACAAGCTCCAACATAGGTTTTTTAAATATCATTTTAATACTTTTCTTAAAAAAAAAAAAAAATGCTGTACTCCATTATATGAAGATGAATCTATTGACCTCAATGCCTCACTCACCAACATACAAACACATTGTTCTGGATGAGATAAATCAAAGAAAAAAAAAAAAGAGCAAAGGAAAAAGAGAAACCTCGAAGCTGTGAAGAAAGGACAGCAAAATGCAGGAAATACAAAAAAAAAAGGAAACGATAGAAGAAAATGATAAATGAAAACACTCTTGGATCTCCGAGCCGACCTACAAAAACCGGTCATAGCTTCCACCAGATAAACACAATGGCACAAAAATCCAAAAAAGCTCTCACTAAAGACGACTGAGTAAAGATAAAGTGATAGAAGAGAGAAAAAACAAAGCTAGCATAGGGATGTAGAAGCTGTACGGATTATCATGGCAGATGAGATCGGTAGAACAGGCTAAAATATTCACATGAAGGAAACAAGGGTTTTAAAAACCAATTCCGCAACTGAGTGCAGATCCATAAAAAAAAAGGATGGGACTTATTTATCACATGAAATTCATTCGAAACTGATTTGCAACTATTAAACAGAAAAAACTGTTGCATAACTTCAGATTTTAAATTGGGGGGGAAAGCAAAATTAAATAGCAAGGATGACATTGTTTAATAGAAAGTGAAAAGACAATGCATTTTATATGTGAAACAACTTTCAGCACTCAATGGATTGGTTTTGGCATAGAGTTAAGAAAAAATAAATGAAAACGTGAGAGTAAGACAGACGAAACAATCCTCTGAATAGAATCATAAAAAAGTTTTTTCTTCTTTACAGTAAAGTCTACAAAATCAAAACCATAGCTCAGAGATGAACACAGACACGAGCTTTGCTCTCCACAAATAATATCCCTCTCATTCTTCTTCACTGACTTTTCATCATATATAATATATATATATTTGTGTATCTATTCATATATATAATATGTATAATTTGTAGGGTGTGATTAGTTTACAGGCCAGAGCGCTAAGGCAAGGGACACATTTAGAAACTTTTAACACATGATCATCTTTTTTTAGTTTCGCTCCTGAAAGTTGCAGAGGGAAGAGGAAGGTCAAACGAAGAGGGTGGTTTTTTTTCCCCCCTCCAATTTGTCCTAAGAAAACAAACTTCTAATGATAGCCGACATTTCTTACAAACTTAACCAAAATAACTCAAATTTCAAACCATCCGGATACAGAATAAAAGTTTTTAAAAAGCCATCTGTTTTCCTGTTTTTTAAAGCCCCCCTACAATTTGCTCCAGTCTCTTAATTTAACATAATCCAGTAGATTAAATCAGAATTCTCTTCTTAATGTTTCAGACGGTGCTTGTTTATCTCGTTGTCCTTGGAGATCAATAAGTAACTAATAACATCAAGCAACAAACATATGTGAGGCTGGGAGAGAGAAAACCCTTCATCCTTCGTTCCAAATCACGACAAGCGAGAGACAAGGACAGATGCTGTTAGGTCCAGGATGTGGAATTGTATCGGCGGCAGCCATGTATCTCAGAGCTTTGTTGCATGTTTTTTTTTTGTTTTTGTTTTTTTTTGTAAATATGCAAATGTTGTAACTTTAAGTCCTTCTCTCGTTCCATCATCCTTTAGCTTTCAGAAAAGACTCTCCTCGAAAATGGCCATCAGCTCACTCTGGAAATTAATGTCAATATTATCCGTCATCTGCAGGAAAACACAAGAACAAAATGTACGGTCATAAAAGGATCATAGCTAAGGACAAAACAAAATCTAAAGATCTAAACCACAGCACAGATCTTACCGCCTCTCTCCAGCGCCTGTCCCGCTCGCGAAGGCGCTCCCTGTCCCTCTGCTGGTCCAGAGCGCTGTGTGCAGCCGAGGGGGGCGGAGGCGCGGCCTGTTTGGCAGGGGCAGGAGGAGCTTGAGGGGAGTGACTGGGCGGAGAGGACTGGGCTGGAGGGGTTGGAGCAAGGGGTGACTGTCGCCCTCGACGACCCTGCTCCATTGTGTCATCGTCGTCACGGCTACAACACAGAAAGAGGCAACAACTTTGAGCCACCTCATGCTTTCATATGTTCTAATATTGAGATGTTTGTTGATGAAAACAATGACACTGAAAGGTTCATTAACCAACATGACGATTAAACATTTTTCATCGTAAACTTCTCAGCTGTTCAACTGCTAAAAGAACACGAGGATGGCAGGAAACATGGGAAGGATGATTGGAGGACCAAAGGAAGAAAGATAAACAAGACAAGACAATCTGATCTCCTTCCTGTTCTCCTGTTGGATGGACGCTCATCCTGTGGCGATTCTGCTGGAGCTTTTCATCATGTTGGGAAGGAGAAGATCTTTTGCTTTGGGATAAGTCACAGTCTACTTCTCCAGTGATATGTCCCTCTCACTTACCGTAGCATTTCTTGCACTCTCTTTGCCTGCTCCGCCTGCACTTTCAGCTGTCTCTCCCTCTCCTCTTTCTCTATGGCCGCCCGTCTGTACCTTTCGAAACTGTCACTAGATGAGCGCAGTGATGAGGTCGGGGCAGACTGGGACCTCTGAGCCAGGCTGGCCCAGGAACCCATGTTCTTTAATTTCACATCCTAGAAAGAAATAGAAAATTTGTCAGAAAAACAAAACAAAAAAAAACAATGGAAGTTAGTTTTTTTGTATGTAACTTGTGCAGACCTGAGTTTTCTTGGATGTAATCGGGGTCTTGGGTTCTTGCTTGACTTTAATGTCCTGCTGGGAGGCAGCCGGTGATGAGGAGTTTGGGAGGCGGGGGACGGGGCGAGAACCATCAAGTGGCTTTATCTCTACACCTAAGGAAGAAATGAGAAAGTTAACCTCAAACCTTAACTAAAACCTGCTTTTAACCATTTCCTTCCTCACTTTGTTGTAAAAGTCATTTAAAGTTAGATACACAGTTAAGGGAATTTAGAAGCTGTTCATAACATGAAACATCAAACTCAGTTTGTGTATCTAGACAGTATGCCAAGTCAAACAAATTAAAATATTATCAAAGAGAAATAAAATATCTTTGGAAAGGTTCACTGATTTCAGTAAATGCTTAATCACTTTATCTTGTTTATATACTTATTAACAGGAGATCCTTTCTGCCAATGGCTATTCACATCTACAACAACTAGGTTTTTTTTTTTATTGAATTATTGTGGCCTCTTTAAAAACGTATATGACAAACTTCTAGACTTTTCTGAATTCCTATTTTTTGTGCTTTATACTCTTAATGTTTTAGATAACTTTAAACACTTGTATGTAAATGCTTATATTCAGATTGAACAGACCAAAAAAGGGTTATCACATCAGATGATCTGACTCAGATCAGCCTAATTTAGGAATCTGTAAAACTTAAACATACCAAATGTTGACTGGATTTTCTCAGCATTTAACTGGAGATTTTAATTCAAGCTTGTGACTTGATAACATTATTCTGTTGTTAAAATCAAAGCTGACAAAACTTAAGGATAAAAATGGTTTCTGTAAAAATATCAACTGTTGTAAAATGTATAGGATATTAATTGCATATAAATTACATTTGACCTTTTCTTACGAGATTAAATCTTTTACTCACTGTGTGTGTTGTCAGGTTTGTTTGCGTCTTGACGAATTGCAGGATTGAAAGGTGAAGAAGGTAGACCAGGAGACTGTGGAAGCTTCTCCTCTTTAACTCCAACCAGGTTGGATCTCTGTTCCTAAAAGAAGGCAAATCAGTGGATATATATGATCAAGAAAAACTTTCAAAGACCTTAATGCAGCCTCCTCCCATCCATACAGTAATAAAACATTCCTGATGTGCTTACATGTTTTTTGGTCTGTAAAGGTGACTGCTGTCCCATAGGATGAAACTGAGGCATTTGAGGCGAATGCATCATCAGAGGGGAGGGGCTTTCACGCAGGCAGCCTAAACACAGGAAGCATTTTTTCTGTTACTGACCACAGTTGAGTTTAGAGCTGAGCTAAATAGCACCACAGTATGGATAGTAGAAACACCTGCGTATCTTCAGCAACCTGTCATAGGTAAATATTAACAAATAAACAGCAAAATATAAATAATATCTTATTGGTTGCAGGTTTCTGATGTTAGTCATATAGAGCTGTTGGTTGTTGCAGTAAGTTAATGTTTTTCGTTTATCTCAGGATGTTAAATGCCAGTCAATAATATAATTTAATTCAGTTTATTTATATTGCTCCAATTCACGAATGAATGTCATCTAAAGGCACTTTACAGAGACAATTTAACCAGATCATACAGTTAAATTGGTTCAAAGTTTTCTATCAAAGGAAAACCAGCTGATTGCATCGACTCATTGGCCCTGCTTGAATTCATGGGATGCGTATCCAGAAGGCCAAATGCGAAGCACGGTTACGTCATAGCACGACGCCGAGGTCTGTTTGGATTCCAAGACTCCTCGCTATGTGGCCTTAAAATGCGCCCTTCTTGAAGGACGATCTGATGTATCCTCGCTCATCCTTGGTTTTCCCAGGATTCATTGAGAGACCAAGCAAGCCAGCTGCTCCGTGATCAAAGGAAAAAGGCACTTGGTGCCAAATAGTGTTGAAAATTGTAAGTTCAGTTTAATATAATACAAGTATGTGAATAGTTCCGTCTGAAATGAAAGAAAATAGTTGTTTTAATGGTTATTGAGTCAGATGCATCAGGGGAGCCCAGAGCACCACACTACCACCACCATGTATGAATGTAGATATGTTCTTTTTTTGGAAAGCTGAGTTGTTTCACAGCAGATCTAACAAGAAGCACATTCCTCAGAAAAAAATAGCAAAAGCCTTATCAATGACTAAGAAGATTTAGTATGTTTCTTGTCAGACATGAGATGACCTCATGACAGGTCAGACAGGTTGCGTTTAAGCGATCAGATCTTCATGAACGTCAGTCAGTGAAACACTGTAACCACGGACAACAGAAACATTGAAATACCAAAAAATGTGTTTAAATTTCATCTGACCGTTATTGAATAAATTATATCCTGATAGATCTCAGTATATAGACACTCCCTCCTCTAACCACACTGGATCCACTGTGGACCACTTCCAGGTTCAAGAACCTACTTTTTCTTTGGACCTGAGCTCGCCCTCACATGCAGGCAGTGTTCAGAAGAAGGTCCAGTACAGACTGTATTTTCTGCAACATCCCAAGTAGTCACAGGAAAGGTCCAAACTGCAACCAACAATTGGCTCTGCAAGGAGGATCCAGGCCTGACCTCACCTCCATTATAGAGTTCTACGGGTCTAGGGTCAGGAAAGAAGCAGCTAAATTTATGCCAACCCAATACATCCTGGACACAACTTCAGTTTGGCGCCATTCGCAAAAACCAGCGACCACAGAGAGGGTTCTTCCCTCAGGCTGTCAGACTGATGGAAACCTATTACAATTTGAGAGCCAGAGTGGATTGCTAATATACTACCATAAATTTGCAATAAAAAAGAAAAATGACAATAGGTTTATGTACACATACACAAATATCGCACTTTAACTTATGTCAGATCCCTTACTTCTATACACAATCTTAGCCAACAAATCTAATTCTTATTATAAATCTGAGCTTTTGATCCTGCAGCCCTGGTGGTTAAATTAAATCAGTTGTTTGTTTTCAGAGAACCAAATGGCTTTAAAATATTTATGTGGACAAATATTTTTCTCAGCAATTTGTGTAAAACTAACCTCTGAGCCTCAGACGGTTTTCTCTACTACCGTTAACTAGCATCTATGTATTATGATTAGACCATAGTCTTTTAGTAACTATCAAAAGACTGATGAGGAGGTATATCTGAGAGGGCCAGAGGACACTTACCTTTATTAGAGAAGGCCTCTGCTGTGTTTTGTGGGGATGGTTGTTGCTGATGTTGTAACTGTTGTACCTTCTGTTGCAGGGCTGCTCCCTTTTGCTGCTGAGGCGCCGAGATGTGGGCATTTGGGAACAGCTGCGTCACATGAGTCGGGATGTGTCTCTGTGTCTGGGTAGGAGGGGCTTGTGTCATGCCCTGTGTGTGCATTGATGGCATGAGCTGAGGAGCAGCCTGTCCAGGTGAGTGTGTGCGCAGCGGCGGCGGCGGCGCTGTGGGTCTCGCCTGAAGCGACTGCAGGAGGTTGTGAACCTGACTGAGCTGTGTTGTTTCAGAGCTGTTTGCCGTGGGCTCTTCGTCATCCTCCAACAAAGCTTGGGGAGGTGAAGCTGAGAGGGTACCCAGAATGCCGTGTGATGGTGGGGATGGGACACGTGGGCGGGGAACAGGCTGAGGGAGGTTCAGGGGAAGAGTGGGTTGAACTTGCGGGGCCGCAGACGGAACCAGGGAAGGGAGAGAGGAGGAGGCTGGTTGAGGTTTGGGCGGAAGAGGTGCAGCACGGTTGCTGGGTCTGGGTGGTTGCTGGGGAAGAGCATTGTGGATCGCTGCAGACAAGGAAAAATAAAATATTGAAATACTTTAAAACTAAAAATATCACATCTACATTCCTGAACAACATTTGAGGCAAAAAACAGCAACTAACACCAGAGAAAGAGGTTTATATACTAAAATCAAGGGCAAACATTGAATTTTAAGTTTAGAATTGATGCTATTTTAAGGCTGATTTCACAAACAACTAACTCAATATAAAAAGTTCAATTCATTTCAGTTCATTTATATAGTGCCAATTCACAACACGTCATATGCAGGCAAGTGTATTTACATTTCAACCAGATCATACAGTCAAACTGATTCAAAGTTTTCCTTCTAAGGAAAACCAGCTGATTGCATCGACTCATTCACTTGAACCTCACACTAAGCATGCTTGTAGCGACAGTGGAGAGGAAAACTCCCTTTTAACAGGAAGAAAGCTCCAGCAGAACTAGGCTCAGTGTGAGCAGCAATCTGCTAAGGCCGACTGGGGTTCAAGGAGACAGAAGCAGAGATACTAAAGGTAAAAGGCAAAAAATGTCCTCTAACCTTAAGAGTTCAGTCTTAGTGATATCACTAACATTCATCAAATAATTTTGAGGAGCTTTCAGCTAACATTGAAATAAGGTCATGTGTGCGAATGTCTTTTGATGAACAGCTTTTTAGTCCACAATTATATAAAGCAGAGACAATGATGTTGCTTCAGACTACAAACCTGGGGAAGGTATGATTGGATGCTGGTTTAGGAAAGGATGCGTTTCAGTTGGTGTCTGGTTGGTGGGTGCGTTGGCATTAATTAGGCCAGGGGTCAGAGTAGCTACAGCAGCTGTAACCGCTGCGCTGGACTCTGTGTTAGAATCAGTCAGGTGAGAGTTCATGAAGTGGGCCAGAGGATCAAATCCTGATGACATGAGCTGAGACGAATCCAGAGGCGGGACAGAAGGCGCAGCTACAAACTGGGGTTTTGATTGGACCAGCTGAGGCTGCGTTTGAGCTGTGGGAGCAGCTGGGATCGTCCCACTGCTGGGAGCCTGGTGGTGTCCTCTCTTGAAGTCCTTGTTGGTAGAAGTCTTTTTCTGTTGCTTGGGAACCAGCCCTTCATAGACAGAGAAATTAGATTTCAGATAATATGCTACAAAACAGAAAAGGATAGTTTACAACTGAAGGTGGATAAGCTGAATGAATCCAGGCAGACACACAGAGGGAGAAGACGTTACCATTCTCAGAGTCTTCACTGTCTGAGGAATCACTGCTGCCTGAAGATGAAGATCCCGTCTTTATCTTGGCCATTTCCAGAGACTTCTCTACTAAAACAAAAGCCATCATTTTTTTTTTTTTAGAAATCAATCCCAAAAGAAATACGCATATTGGGTTTCATTGAAGGCTAATAAAAATAAAACAAAACACCAATGAAACTGTTTTTAAATCTTTGTAGCTCGAGTACTTTAGATTTTGACTCCAATGATCGAATACTGCTGCTTTTTTAAAATAAAAACTTTCAGCATTATTACATTACAGGGAACATTTTAAACAGGTGGTATAAACAGGATTTGGTCCTTTTGATGAAATATGTTTGACCTTTTACACAGTTACAAATATCAATGTATGGCTAAGCACAAGAGTGAAACTTAACCTTTCATTTTGCTTTCATCGATAATGTTCCACAAGCTTAAAGACAACTTTTTTTTTAATAATTTCTATTTTAATTTGCTCTCTTAATTTCCACTGAAACAGATATGGATTAATTTTAAACTATATTACAATGACCAGTGATTGAAAAACATCCATTTGTTTGCTCCATATAATCCAGCTCTGCCTAAATTTTAGTGCAGACAGGAATCTTTAAACCAGAGGCTAACTTCAGTGCAGCAGGTGGGTGGCTAACCCCACCTCCCGATTAACAAGTTAAAACTGGTGTTGGTCTCTTCTCTGCTCTTATGATCCAGTGGTTCACAAAAATACAAGCATACAAACAAAAAAAAAGCTGGTAAAGAGACCCAGGATTTTGACTTTCACTTTGGAATACCTTGTTTGAACTAAATAAAGAATTATTGAGATTTAGCACCAGAAACACAGAGCACCTCCAGAAATACTTATTTTCTCACCTGAAGTGTAGACAAATAGTGTGAGCCTAAAGGACACACCTCATAATAACCTTTTTTGTATTGCTTTGATATGCAATATTAACATTTTAAATTTTGTGCTACTGAATTATATCCCTATGTTCCAATAAAATATATTGTGTTTAGAGTGGGTTGGATGTTGGACCTTTTCTACAATGGCTTCTTAATGAGACAACTTGAATTCTCTTTATTTTTTGCAGACATTTTTGTTTAAATACACCCTTTGATATTTTGCAAGCAGTTCAAGACGGAACAGAGCGGTATTTATCTGAAATGAACGCATTGTTGTGGTTCACAATGGTCGAAGAAGAACTGCTGACGCATCTTAGGTTCTCTGTGTTCAATAAAAATTCAGTCTAGACTTTGTGTTGAACAGCTGTGTACCACTGGTTTGACTTCTCAAGCCAAAATAATGTTTATTTCAAACTTAAGAGGTTTCATTCTTAATGTAATCAACCGAATAAACATTTAGTAAATCCGCTCTATCACTGTTCCATTCAAACTGAGGTCTGTTGATTACTGCTGTAGAGACTAAATAAATCAGTTAATTGCAGAGATCAAACTTATTATGTTTTCTTTACCTTTACTTCACATAAAAAGCCTACCTGATGGTTTTTTCTTCTTTTTGAGGCAGGTAGAAACATACTTTTCCAGCTCCCTCAGTGTGGAGGGCTTCAGGGTCTCAAAGTCAATCTCTATTTCATCTGGATTAGAGTTTTTCAGCGATGGCTCACGCGTCTGGATTATGTGCACGACTCGGCCTAGTTTGTCACCAGGCAGTTTGTTTATATCCAGGCTCAGCTGGCGCTTCTCCTCATAAGACATCGGCTTGCAAACAGCAACATCTGGACAGAAAAAACATTGCAGATGTTTACAGTGGGCTGTTGATTAATGAACATTTCATGTTAGTACACGTTAAAAAAAGGTTGTTTTAAACAATTTAGATATAAAAATTACACAGTTTACGTCTGATACTTTTACACCAGAAATCTTTAGGTCAAACTGGCTTTAGAAAGCACCAATAAAGACAATAAGGACAGAAAGACATATACAAGGAAAGACAACCTTTAGAGAAAGGGATATGGATGAGTCTAAAAAGGGAAATTTTATTTGATCTCATAATTTTTCAGTTTCAACAAAATCTATAATGAAATTCCAGATCTTTCCAAACTGTGAGGATTCCCTGTGTGCAGGAAAGAGGGTAATATAAGGAATGTCTGCTCTGTAGTAAACATACCTGTATCATCCTCTGCTTCCAGAGAAGCTGAAGGCAGAAGAGCGACGGGGGCTGAAGGAGGGGGCACAGCGGGTCGGCTGTTTTTGATGTCATCTTTTTTACTGTGATAACAAATAATTGATTCAGTCTCATTTCAAGCTGTAACATTATGACTGAAGGCTCTTGTCTGCAGGAACCATACCTGGACTTTTTCCTCTCCTTTATCATGACAGGATCTTTGTTCTTGCTTTTCTTAGGAGGCTGAAGGACTGCATGAGGAGGAGTTTTTGCAGGTTCATCTGCTTCCAACTTCTTTTTATGCTTTTCCTTCTTCTTCTCTTTTTTGTCTCTCTCTTTCTTCTTGGGTTTGCTGGTCTGCGGCTGGGAAAGCGCTGCCAGCTGTTCATGCACAGCTTTGAGCTACAAGGTTAAAAGAATAAATAAAACAACTATTAATGCCATAAAACATTACTGAATCATCCGCTCCGTGTTTCAGTATCAAGTCGGGTTTGATAAGGCCAGCCTTTCCGTTCCATTTCCATTCACCTACCCCAGGGATGTCCAAAGTGCGGCTTGGGGGCCATCTGCAGCCCTCTGAACGATTTTGTGCAGCCCTCGACCACAATTCCTTAGATAGAAAACCTTTTACCAAACTTTTTAACTCAGACAAACTAAAGTTGACTACAGTGATATTTAGGATCAAACTGGAATATAAGTCACCTTGAATTCTAACAGTGAGATTTGATTCAGGTGACTAGTTTTGAAAAGTGCTTTTAAACAACATTTGCTGTGAATTGACAACATTTAAATAAACAAATATGTCAATTTTTCAATTGTAGCATAAATTAGGTTTGCCTGCTCAGGCTGCTGATATAAACACATGTAAGAGGACACATTTTCCCTGATCCCAGGCCCTTTTAAAAACATAAGGCCTGATTCAAATCTTCATCAAATGGAAAAAGTATCACTTTTTAGCAACCAGGCTTTTGGGTTTAGGTAGATTTT
This sequence comes from Cyprinodon variegatus, assembly GCF_000732505.1. Lineage (NCBI taxonomy): Eukaryota > Metazoa > Chordata > Actinopteri > Cyprinodontiformes > Cyprinodontidae > Cyprinodon > Cyprinodon variegatus. The sequence goes on from NW_015150731.1 coordinate 210,612, forward strand.
GACAGTAATTAGGTGCACAATCACCCACTGTCTGACTGAGAAGCAAACTCAGACAAACCCATTTATAAAACTAAAGCTAAATAAAACCAGAGTGATCCAAATCCTAGTGTTGTTGCTAAAATACAAAGAAAAAAACCCACAAAAAAATAGCAAAAATAGAATGATTTTTATCAGCTTGTATGCTGGGTTGTTTTTTCCCCTCAACCCATACTGATTTGTATTTTACAATGTAGTATTATGGCCACAGTGAGAAAAAATATCAGGGGAGGGAATTTTTTTCCCCTTTTCCAAGTCCGTCAAGTTAAAATGTTGAGAATTAAGTTGAAATATAAATTTTAAAAAAACGATGTACACTGTCAAGCGTGTGTCTGTCATTATTCATGTCCACTTCTGTTATTATCGACTTTATTCTTCAAATCGTTTCAAACTTTTTCCATTGAGAGTTCCCCTTTATTCTCAACACTATATTTTTTATTCTTGACATTTCAGCTTTGTGAGGAAGAGCAGAAAAAAATTCCTTGACCAATTTTTTTTTCTCCTCACCCACTTTTTCTTATTTCATGCATTTCATTTCATTTTCTTAGTTTATTGTGAATGGGATAAGCAAAATATATATATTTTTGTCTTTGCATTTCCAAGAAAAAACAAAAAGCATAAATCATGGCCACCTCTGATCTAACCTGCTCCTGTAGCTCAGCCAGTCTCTGTTGCCGTTCCTGTTCAGAGCCTCCTCTGGAGGACTCGGAATCAGAGGAGCTTGAGCTGTCGTCTTCTGATGCAGCAGATGGAGGAGGGACTTGTCGAGTAGATGGTACAGAATGGAGGGCCAAAGACGGTGTGGGAACTGGAGTGAGCTCTTCTGATTCATCTGGCATTTTAGCAAAGCGCATCTCAAACACATCCTGAAAATGGAGGACAGGAACAGAAACACTGTGCTTAATAGGAATAAACATTCCGCCATCACCATGTTCGCCATGTGCTCCAAAAGATGCTTTAAGCCAAGCTTTTTCTCTCAAGACTATTTGTTTTAAATATATTTAAGCCATTTTGCTTATTATGAATAGAAATACAATTTCTGGATGTTATCTAAGTTGCTAAATGAAGACTAAACTGAATCTGATGCCCAAAGTTTACACATTGTTATAAAATGTGCTTTCTCCTGCAGCTATCTAGTTGTAATGCGCTGTCCCCACAAGGTGGCGTTAATTCATTTGATTGTTGTCCAACAAGCATGAAGCACCTAAAGACAGCTTCCACTGCACTAAGCCCTTCAACTAAGCCCTTCAAAAAAGTGTAAGAAATGTAGATTATTATTGCAAACTTGGGCATCATTTTACAATCCATTGGGATTAAAGGCAAAGTAAAAGACAGCTGTGACCCAAAACGGGTGTATTTCTTTAAGAATTGACAGTCAAAAGTTGAACGGAATTGATGCTAAGAGGGAAATCTGGAGTCATTTATAAGTTGTTCAGGTAGACAGTAGGTTGTGCAAAAAATGTTTATATGGTAAAAACTGTGCAAAACTGCTTGTTTTTTTTTACCTTTTAAAAACATATCAAGACTTTAGAAAAATTGTTAAACACATTTTTTTCACCATATAAAAAAATAAACAAAAAAAAAATTTACTGGTAAAAACAGTGCAATGCCGCTGAGATTATTCCAGAATTAAATGCTGCCTGGAACTGATTGTAACTGAGTATTTCTGGAGTGAACTGGAAATGTTAGAGGGCTTTTAATAGAGATGCCATTTCCATGCATTTCAGCTAATTTAGTGTGAAAAATGTGCCAAAGAAAAGGGTGTTCCAACAAAGACCATGGCTCCAAATATTTTCCACAAATCCTTTTTTTTGGAGAGCTTTTTTGAGAGCCTGCAGTCCTGATTTGACAAGCATCTTCCATGTGATTCTGTCACTTAATGGTGTGCTTTATGCCAAAGGCTGTCTAGATTCAGGACAGCAGTGCAGAGCTCCTCCTGCCTATGATGGTGCTCCTACTGTTGACCCCATGAAAAGTGAAGGCACAGGAGCTGGAAGCTCCAATTTGCTGCGTTTAGATTGAGCCTTAGTGTGAAATATGCATGAAAAGTAGAAGCAAAAATGTCCTGGTTTAAAAAATTGTTCCACATACTTCCTCAGCGCTTTAGGCAACTCTGTGAAAAGATTCTCTATGAAATAAGGCTTAATTAATATTTGAGAGACATATTTATTATAGAGTTAAATATTTAAAGGGAGTTTTATTTTTGCCCCTTAATATATCAAATATTATAATGATTTGCATCATTAAAAAGTCATTCTACCAATGTATTATCAATATTGTATGTTTTATAGCTTTATCAAAATTAGTTTTTTCTAAAAACTGTAAAAAAAAGTAGAATATACAAGTTATTTGAAATGTTTGTGGATTGGTTATTTTCTGAAAAATAATCCTAAGTGGCAGCCTTGACTGAAACCTGGGGGATTTTACCTGCAGTTTACGTGCCATGGATACAACATCATGGTCTGGTGGATTGTACTTGTAGCAGTTGGAGAACATCAACCGGACGTCTGCAGCAACCTCTTGGGCGTCTCTGTACTGTCTGTTATCTAGCTTTTTCTGAAAAGCAAAATGTTTACAATTATCAACTTATTTCATCGAAAGTTTTTCATTTATATCCTTTAAATTAATCTATGAAACTCAAAATTCATGATCAGATGAAATGTGCTTAACAGTAGAAAATGTGTAGTTTAAAATAGAAAACTCTGGTCAGACTGACATTAAAGTATAAACCTTCAGTACTTTAGGCCATTTGGAAAAAGGAAAACATTTTTAGAGCAAAAAAACAGAATCGTGACAGAAAAGGATTTCGATCTCTCTTGAATTCAGAACTTTACATCTCAATATTAAGCAGATTTTTTCTTAAACTTCAAGTCCTGACTAATATTTTAGGTATCCTTTCACATGTTTCTCCCAACAGTTTGCTAGAGACATCTTGGACAGATGCTTTCAGTGCTGACCACAGATTTCCCTTGAAACTAACATCAGGGTTTTGTGACAGCAACCTTTGTTTTTCTTAGGCAACTTTGTGACTAATCAGGCTAAAGGTCACTGAATATTTGGAATTTAATTCAGCCCAATATGTCATTTCTGGTCTGGTTTCTTGAGATTCTTTAGTCTGGAAGCAATTCCGAGTAGAAAGCTTATATTTTTCAATTTAGAAATAAAAGGTAACATTTATGTGCAAAGAACAGCAGTAAATGTATAAACAAATCAGGGACTTTGTTCCTCAGGCTATGAATAAACTTGAATCTGTCTATGTTGGTTTTGGGGTGATGGCTTCGCCCTCTATCGGGCAAGAATACACTTTCATTTGAATGTGCTTTACTGGAGACATCCATGTTTTTCAAAAAACACTACTGTCCTCTACTGGTGTGTGAGGTCACAGTGCGGTATCGGCTGCTGAGCAAGTCCCAATGCTGTATCTGGTGTTTGTCCAGATGTAGCATTGGACCAGTGCACTATACAAAGCAGAGAGTAACGGATTAATGAGGTGTTTTTCTCTGGCCAGAAGTTCGATGGCAAATCCTCCCTCATCAAGTTGGCAATCTAACGACGAACCCGTCCATGGAGGATCATGAATTAGAAAGGTGAAATAACCAATTTTTAAATATTATTTTCCCCGACGTAATCCAACATCCAACTGCCATGCACGTGGGCACTGTCAGTTTAACTATAGCTCAGAATTTCAATGTTGCAGTCCTCTGGAAATCTTAAATAATTGTTGTTGATTACAGATGTGTCTAATAGTTAAAGCAGAGAGAATGGCGCTAGGCTTATGGCACCGTGACTTGACTGCCGGTAGATGTCAGGAGATAGGTGTTACTATATTTGGGCAAAATTGTTCCCAGACTTAGTGATCGCGACAACAAATTTTTTTATTTTTTTATTGATTAAAACTAAATCCATGAAATCACAGCAAATGTATTAGTTTCAGGTATAAATGACTGGTTATTCCTTGCTGACCAGATTTTTCCTTTAAGAGGCACAGAATATAATCTTCTGAACTGCATTCAATTTATAAAAAAATAGAAGTGATTTTTAATATCCTAATTGATCTAAAACATTTAGTCTACCTTAATGATAAACTCTGATTAAATGCTTCTTTCTAACATGCAAATGTCTGGTTTAAATCTGGAAATCTGGTTAAACCTATCTAAAAAGTAACTGTACAAATAACCAAACACAGAACCCAGTCTGGCTGTAGTGACCAAAGTTTAAGAAGAGACAAAATCACCTTGATGGTGCTGAGATCCATTGGATGCTTGATGATGTCATGGTAGTCGTGTAGGTTGAGAGCTTTTGCATCAACAGGTTTGTGAAAAGGCCAGGCATAAGCTAAATGTTTCTTAGACAACATCTCTCTGACAAGGCGTGCGCAGAAACGCAACTGATCCTGACGCTTCGATATCCCCGTCCCTCCCGTCTCCAAGCCTCCGCCTATAAAGTGCTGGGAGTCCGGCTGCAGGGAGTCTCTTTTAGGCTGCTTTGATGGCCGAGTGCTGTCCCTACGAGGCCGAGTCACATCCGACACTGGAGGTGATTCGCTTAGCTGGTCATTGGCTGTAGGTGTGGTGGTATCAGCTTTCCTCTTCTGGCTTTTCCTTGGCTGTTGAAATCGGTTGATTTTTCTGTCAGAAACAGAATATTTGGCCACAGGAAATCAGAGCAAGTGTGGACGTATCCTCACCTTAACAGGGACCGGGGAGCTCGGCAGCACTGGAGCAGGATGGAGGCCTGGGTGCGTCAAGGCTGGAGGAGGGACACATGTCATACCTTGGGCGAGGACATCTGGGGTTGAGAGGGGGAACGTGGCAGCAAGATGAGAAGCGTGGTTTGTTGGTGTAGGAGGTACCCGTGGGAGTTGGGTTTGGACTTGAGGAAGAGCTAAGGGCTGGGCTAAAGTCTGGGGTAAGGGTTGGTGTAAAGGCGGGACTAAAGGTTGGGGTAGGAGCTGGGCTACGGGTTGTGTTGGTGTGCCACGGGTGTGTGGAGTGGTTGCAGGGGATGAAAAACCTCTAGTATGTGGAGTAGTAGAAGGAGAAGATGAGTCTTGGCCTGAATCCGACATGGTCATTAGAGCTGGAGCAAAGAATAGATAGATGTGTACACACAATGAGATAAAAAAACAGCATATTCATACGAAGGCCTGTGTAAAGTAATGTTAAATAACAGTTAACTACACAACAAAAATGCTTTAAGAAAACAAAACCTGATTCAACCAAGCATTAGAATATAACCCTTTGGGGACAAGCTCAAGCTTGTCTGTGTCCTGACAAGTTCAGCCAGTTGGATTAGAACCATTTACATGCCGATAAATTAAGTCTTGGAAACTAATTGTTGCTGACTTGCTGTTCATCTGTCATTACTAAGAAAGGCACTCTTTTTACTAAAAACAACAACACAGGTTTTTTATTCTAAGTTAACAAGGCAGTCTTTATTAAACAAACTAATCATTTTCTCATGATTAAATGTGCATCTGAACTAGATATACACCAACATTTTTGCCACTCTCCCTGTGCTTTCTAATCAAGCATTGTTAACCCTTTATGACCAACGGGGGCATGGCACTCACATTTGCGCTCACATCTGTTTTGTTTTATTTTATGTATAATTGCAACCAAATAAGAGAGTTAAGTTAAACCAAAGGCAAAATTAAAACCATTTTCATTTTGCTTTAGATTTTAAATCCAATCCAGCCCGCTGTGTACTTCCTACTTTGCAATATCAGGGTTTATACAGGGGCGAGTAACCCTAATTTAATGCTTTTTAATGCTCTGAGAATTAATTTATTTATATATATATATATATATATATATATATATATATATACATATACATATACTGACTGCATATATACACTTTAGGTTTACTTGTAAGTTTTTCAAAATAGACCTAGATGAAAAGGCAAATGCAAAGTCCTGAATTGAATGAGAAAGAGAATCTATAGAAAGAGATAAAGATAGTGATGAGGAGACCATTAAAACTCAAACATTGTCTTTGAAAATCATGAATTGTCAGATATACCAGTTGAAACACCCAAAGAAGTGTTGATGCAGTTTATTTAGGCCCCTGACAATGAATGTTTAGCCCCAATTTATGAACATCGTTTTTATAATGGACGGTGATTTAAAACTTGACAGTCAAAAAAGGACCTAAGTTTAGTCATTCTTATCATTGAAGGAACAAAGCAAAGGTAAAACCTATTCTTTCAAGGAAAAAATATGGAACCCCTACTCCAAGCCTTTATTTCATCATGGCTGGATTAGTGTAATTATATTTATCTTTAAATCAGTCAGTCCTCACTCAAAAGTCTGCAGCTGGTTCCAATGCTGCACACCTTTTAATAAAAAAAAACATAAAAGACAGCACATTATCCCATCCTGGCCTCCCTTCACTGGTTGCCTGTTTATCTTAGAGTTCACTTTAAAGAACTTCTGGTTGTTTTTAAGGATTTAAACAGCTATTTATTATTATTGTTTTAAATTGTTGAGTCTTTACCCAAGTAATTTTATTAGATGTTATTTTGTTTTACCTCTTGTTAAAATGCTATGTAAATAATGATGACAATGATGATAATTAGGATAACAAGAAACTTTTGCATCACCTCCCAGAAGCTGGAAAGAGACAAAAACATTTGTCATACCTCATTCAGTAACTCAATTAATTATTTTAAACTAAATATTTTAGGCTAAAATATTAAACTGGTTATTGGTTGTTTTTTCTTTAATCCATTATGTTTAGTCATTTCTGCCAAAAGCTGAAGCATTTTGATTTATTCCATCTGAATACAGTATTTGCAAGCCATATTCTAATTGGAAGCAAGAAACCTGTCTGTGATTGGCTGGCGAGGTGGACAGTTTTTGAAGTCACGACCGCACAGCCAGAGCAGAGCGGGCGTTCAGCTGTTGTTGAGCGTGTAAGTATCAGGTCAAGTGCGCACCAAACAGGTTTTGAGCGTGCGTTATGTTTAAACGCTGAATACTTGTCTCACTGCCCACTCAAAAAAAGGCACAAATTTCGTTTACGGAATTGATGACTGAAAAATAAGTGGGTATATGCCGTGTACCCGTGTATACCCTGGACTACACCACTGCCTGTCAGTCTTCATGTGAGATCGTAAAGCATTGACACCCATTGTACAAAGCTTAATTTTTTTTACAAACACAGCAAAATTCTTCGTCATCTTTACCATCGACAGGCTGCAGCCACGTCCCAAATTCCTCGTTATCCACCCACTTGTTGAAATTTGCATTTTCCCCATTTCCCGTAGCTCTTTCTCCTCCTCAAGCTTCTTTTCCGAACAACGTAAAAACATACGGCTTTACGATCAACCGGAAGCAGTTCAGCGTGTTTGTTATATCTGATATAATGTATCTGATGATATGAGCGTATATTTTTAGAAAACAAATAAAGCATTTTAAATGCCGCTGATAATCACATTTAAAAGGCCTTAATTTAAAAAAAAAAAAGTATGACTTTTAATGATTTTTAATGCCCCTCGGAAACCCTAAACATACGTGATGTAATGGGTGGATGGACCCCTCAGGGTTTTCTAACCTCCCACCGACCGGGAAAACACCCAGAAGTGATGTGTATTTTCCCCAAGGAGTTGTAGTTTTTCCCGCAAAAGTTCTTTTTTACCTCGTCTTTTGTAGTCTTTTACACTAACCAGTATTTTAGTAGTTTCACTTTCACTTCAAACACACGCATAAACAGACCACATAATCAACAGACACCAAGACACCCGCAGTTTTTTACTTGGAGCTGATTATGGCGCTGGATGAAGGTGGGGACTGTGATCTAGGTTGGATTCCACAGACACCAGAGAAGAAGCAGAGTTTATTGGGGGATTAGATCCTTCCCATGACATAGAGCCCCTGCCCCCTGAGTCACCAACTCAAACCATCTGTGGAGGAATATAAATGCCTTGGGCTGGAAAGTTCACGTTTCTGACCAGTTGTTTGGATCTTTTTTCTAATGTAGAAAGAGCAAGAAGTTGTATCTGACAGACTAGCATCACTTTGTGGACATTGCTGTAATAAACAGCTACCTGTTGCACAAGGAGCTGTGTGGCAGACTGAATCGGCAGCTGCTGACCCACCAGGCTGTCAGGAGCAGTCTACAACCACCAGAGGCCTATCAGCACATCCCTATGGCCATGGCTGAGGTAACCTCAGTCTCCAAGAAATCCACACAGAGATGCTTGAAGTGCAGGGTGTGAGACAAATGCACGAGCTTCATGTGTGAGGCGTGTAAAATCTCAGCGTGCGATAGTGGACAAGAGCTGTCAAATGGTCCATCACTGCACCTCCGATCGGATCGAAAACTGATCTTTACTCCGTTTTTGTTTTCAGTATTGTAAATAATATATAATCAATAGGGTTAAGGTGTTCATGCTGTGTTTTTGAATCCTACTTTTTGTGTTTAAAGTTTCAAAACCGTAAAAAATTTCACTTTTGATAGTTTACACATGTGTTCATATGTATCGAGTGTTAAAGATTTGATTGCAATAAGGTAAACACTTCATTTTGAGGTACACATACATTTTTTCCTCCAATGGTTCACAATGTCCATATTTTTTCATGTTTGTCTCAGTTTTAGAAAGTCTGTGTATGTCAAAAATGAAGGTATACACACTCCAAATGAATGTTCTGTTTCGAAATGACTTTGTGTAACTTTTTTACAGGACATTTTTGAGGGACAAAGCTGGGAATTTTCTGTATTTAGAAAAATATGTGTAAAAAATTTAATTTCCTTTTTCTATTGCTGAGCTGCACCTTTTTGGATTTTCTTCAGTTAAAATAAGACTTAATTCCCATAAATTAACATTTGGAAAGACCTCTTACCAATTGAAATGCTTCAAAAATGGCTATACAGCATGTAGAAATATGTCCTAGCAAATCTTTGTTCTATTTTAGGTCATAAACGGTTTAAAAATAAAATGTCAGGAGCACATATCAGGATTGGTTAAACTGGGGTTAAAATAATCGGTTTCAGTCTTAAAAACAAAACAAAAAAACGGTGTCGGTTTATCTTTAATTTAAAAATGGGTGGCTATACTTACAGGGCTCCCGCCTCCCCACACGTCGTCCCTTAGTGACCACAGCAATCTCTACCTCTTCCTGCGGCATCTCTGTGATCTTCTGCAGGAAAAGCTTTTCCAAAGCCTCAGCCATAAGGACAATATCATCTCCAGGCTGAGAATATGAGAACATGAACATGTGCTTACAGTTAAAACACACTCTAGACTGAACAGAATTCAAAATACTCTTATTTCCCTGAGCTTTTCCTTGCATGATTTTCATAAAACCTTTCTTTACTCTCTGATCTTAATACATAAACCCCCCTGTTCTCTTGTAAAAGAACAGGATAACTTTCCTCTGCTAACCTTGTTGTAGATGTAGCAGTTTGTGAACATTGTGCTGAAGTCTTGGATACACTCCTGGGCGTTCCAGTAGTAGTTGTTTTCCAGGCGTTTTCTTATTGTGCCCATGTCCATAGGATTCTTTATTATCTTGTAGTAGTCCTTGGTTAAAAAAAAAAAGTTTATAGCATGTGTGTGAGGCAGAATAAATATATATCATCCTTAAAGAAATAACACAAACTTCTTCAAATAAAAATAAGAGATTTTATATATAATCATGGTAAAACATTATCTTTCAAATCTAAGGATTTGTGTATCAGGAAGCAGATAATTTGATCTTCACTCTAGCCAAAAACAATTTAAGAGTGAACCTTTAAATAAATAGCAAACCGTGCAGATTACACGCTTGATTTTTTTAACGAAAAATCCAGAATAGTCAGGCTGTGAATAAAGAGCTAGGAACACCAGATGATTCGAAAGCTTGTAGAACCAGATTGATCAGTTATTACCTGGAGAAGTAATTTTTCTGCATGACTCTCTGATAAAGTAATGCACTATGGAGGAAGTTAGGTTCCCTCGTCATAATAACTTTGCTCTATTACTTTCAAAAACCAATATCAGCCAAGCTCCACAACACTTAAGGAGAGAACGCAGCTCTTGGTTAGCTTAAGTGCTGTAACGTGCCTTGGTCCATGGGCCAGGGACTTTTCACTGATGTGTTATTTGGGTTTCCTCTAAACATTATTATGTGAATTAAGGCTAAACTGTGACCTAAAAGACAATTGTCCAAAAGTTTAAGGGTTCATTCAGGTGGAACTTTGTCCACTTTGTGCCATGTTGCCATGTTGTTTCTTCTAGAAGAGTCTTTCCTTTACCAACCAACCCAAACAAGTTACACGTATTTAGTTTTTTTCTACATGCAGATTAATGAGTTTCAACATTTACTATGATAAGCTAGTATATTGCGTGATTTAACTTAGGGGGTTTCAGTAAATTCTCAGAAGTTTGCAAGCTTTTCTTGGTTGGGAGCAACAACTGGGTTAAAGTGGTGAACTTAGTCTTTCAAAAAAGGAGCTCAGGATTGATTTAATTTCAGTATGATTAATAACAAAACAGAAAAATTTGCATTTTCTTCTCAGACTAAAATAATTATATTCAGACCAACAAACTAATCCGTTTTCAGCTGATTAACTACAGCCAGGAACAGAATCCCAGGTTTAAGAAATGTCTCTAAATCTTTGGTTATTTTCTGTCAACAAAACATCAACTTACACGACTCTGATGTTTGCATGTAAAAGTTATTTGGCTGCAGCTTCAGTGCCAACAGGATTTATATGGTGTGATTACAAGTAAGCTTGAAATAAAAAATGACTCACAGGCAAATTCAGTTTGACTGCATCTACAGGTGCCTGAAAGGGCCATGCAAACTGGTGTTTCCACAATGTCTTCAGCACCACTTTGAGCAGGTACTGAAAAGAGCAGAGACATCCAAAAATAAACATCTGGTTCAAAGACGCACCATTGGACAGAGGCGACTTGTACAAAGAGAAAATGAAACTACCTGAAGCTGATTGGTCTGTCGTTTGGGTCTGGAAGGGTTCCATGTTTCTGGAGGAGGGGGGTTGAAGGGGAGAGGTGCTGTGGCGGAGGGAGGGTTCTGGCTGCTGCCTGCCTCCAGTCCGTCTCCCATCACAGCAGTGGGTTGCAGTGACTGAGCAGGCAGATTAGGTGGTTTGGACCTGGCAGGGGCAGGTTGTAGTGGGGGGAACCCCCTCAGGCCATTACACTCCTCCTTCGACCCTCTAAAAGGACAATGATAATAATAATAAAAAAAAAAAAACACAAGATCCACTGTCAATAAAAATTTTTGTTTCTTAAAATAATCTTTGAGAAACTAACAAACCCATCAGTCAAGTATCTATTCAAATAATATGTTGCCTGCTTGCTGCTTAGATCCTAAATGCCTCAGTGTATGATAGGAAGAAGAACAGAAAAACACATATCACTTCATCTTTGCCATGACAACCGAGAGCTGGTATCTGCAGCAAACGTTTGTCTTTATTCAGTTCAAGGTGAGAAAACAATTATGTTCCACATGAACAACATATAAAATGGGATTTTTTTTTTTTTTTTTTTTTTACCAAAACAACTGCTGATAATATCCTTTATCACCAATTTTGGGCAAAAGGGAACTGCAGTCAACACAGATTCAAGCCCAGATGAAAAGCATACTTCATCGAAAAGCCTTTAACCTACCGCTCAAACAAAACGAAGAGATAACCCATGAAGGTCAACTCACCCTTGACCCCAGATAAAATATATTACATAAAAAAAGACACAAAGTATTATTTTACAGTCTGAAATTAGATCAGACAAAACTTTTAAGCATTACCAAAATAATGTCTTTTTACTCAATGCCATTGAAAACATTTTCTTTCTTTTTTACTGATGAACTTTGAACAGCAGTCTGTTTCAGGTGTCGCTCTGTGAACTACCAACAGTTCCAACTCCAATACTTTATTTTTATTTATTCAAAATCATCTTAAACACAACCTGTTCGTCAGTAAAGAAAACGCATATAAGTATCTTGTATAAACTGTATGTCGAAGTGATGTCACACGCCAGCAATGTGTTTTCTCTTTAAACTGTAGGATTTCAGATACAAATTTCACATGTAGGGGTTTAAAATGATACCAGTTAATAAAACCCCTCAAGAGATCAGAACATGATCTACAATGCTGACCTATTAAAGTAAAAAGCAGCCTTGTAGTAGCTAATAAACTTGCGATAAAATGCAAAAAAAAGTGATTGTATCAAAAAAGGCCAGCACTTAACAGACAAAAACATTGATCCAGTTGTATTTCTTCTTCTGCCAAAATCTACAACAAATTAATTTTGTAGTCCATAAACTTTTGAGCTAATTGCTTTACTGATTGCAAGATAAGTAGTTTTATGTTATCAGCTGTCTCACATCACTACAGTTCTTAAGTCATTCTAATAGCTTCCTGTATGTCCCACTTAGACCACTCAGGTCCTTTGACTCAAGTTCAAATCAGTTTATTTACACAGCGCCAATTCACTACACATCATCTCAAGCCACATTACAGGATACAATTTAATCCAATCATCCAGACAGCTTAGTAAAAAGATTAGTTAAAAGATTTGAGGAATCCCAGCTGATTGCATCAGCTTGTTGACGTTTTAGGATTCCCTGCTGCTGGATGTGCATGTGGTGACTCTAAACGCACCTTCGACTCTTTGACTTAACCCGTTGAATTTGTTGTTTGTCAAATCGTCTGAAATAAATTTCTATTCATTCGACAGTTCAATTGGATCGGTATCTGCTATACGTTCAGCCCAGGTTTCATATCACACTGGAAAAAAATGGATGTGTGCATCTTTAGTGTGCGGTTTTAAATTTCGTTTAAAAAATAAATTTGTGGGGAAACGGCATTTCCGAATTTTCCCGAGTGGTGCACGACTTTACACTAGTGAATAAAGTGAATTTGATTGGTCGATCATCAAGACGTTGGGGTTGTTGTCGCGGAAGGTTTGAAGGCAAGTTTGATTGTGGTCGGTGTACAATTTAGCTGTAGAAGCTGAGATAACTAACCAGCCTGCATAAAATAACAGGAAAAAAACACAGATTTTAAGAATGGATTTTTTTTTTTTTTTTTTTAATAGAAATGTTCTAAATTTTGGGACAATATAGTCTGATAAAGAGTACATTTATATACATGTTTCAGCCAGAATGATTTGAAATTTAAATATGATTTTCCTACGACTTTAAGAGGCAGAAATAGAGAATAATCCTGTCTGATTTCTCTAACAGCCTCCCTGGCTGACTGGGGCAGATTATTTCTTTCTCACACTGCTGCGCATACTCTATTGGCAGCTCCTTCCAAACAAATAAGTAATTCTTTTGGTTGAGGTTGTAGCTTCAGGCCTTGGATTTGTCACGTTGGAATATGAGCAAAATAAAAACTATGACAGATTGCTTTCTTTGCATCAAGTCAGTGATTTAGAAATCTCTCAAATAATCTCAATCAAAAGTTACAGGCTACAGCTTTAATGCTCAAAAAAGGAGGTTAACTTCTTTTCTATCCCAACATTTCAATGCAAAAGATTAAAAGGTCATGAAAAATATGAGCAAATCTGTTTATTTTTCAAGTCTCAATATAAATGTGAAATACAAACATTTATGTTCTACCAATCACCTAAGATAACAACTTTTAGACACTCACATGGTTGATCCTGTGGCCGCTACGGTCTAATCCACTAGTTTAATCATATCTTGGTTGGTGGGGCGGCAATCTCCTCAGGTAACAGGGGATTGCTTGTCTGCGACAAGCGAGCGAGCTTTACACCTACAGGTAAACAGTATGACAAGATATGTCCAGTTACTATTTATAAAACCAGAGAGGGCAATGCTCAGTTGACTGTGGTAGAAGTGAAGGTAATCTTATCAAATCTTAAGGGTTTATATGAAAACGGTATAATTGAATTAGAAATTGGTAAACAGACTTTAAAGTCAAATCAGTTTAAAAACAATAAAATAATTGATTATGTTTTCCTATTATGTAGATTTGGGCTGAGCAATCAATTAGCATTTGCATATAATTGATATTGTACAAAATTTAATTTTCTAATCACAAAGGGATCAAGGTTTGGTCACCTTGCATTTAACAAGAGTAATACACAGACTTTCTCACTCCAGCCTTTCAGGTAGCTGCAATACGCTTTAAGGTGGGTTTACCGCCACACTAAAGGGAAAGGAGAGCTGCAGCTAGTCTGCAGATTCATGCATTCAAGCTAAAAGTCAGCAATTCTCCACGTAGCACTAAGAGTAAAGTCCTGCAACAATGGACTCAAAACAAAGTTTCAAGGTCATGAAAACAATAAAACGCTGGAGTGAAACATGTGCATGCTCATGCTTAGTGAAGAGGAAAATACAAACACAATATTGCTCAAAATAAATCACAATTTAAACTTTTGGAAAATGGTTGAGCCCTGATGTACATAAGGCTGAATGGTAATTTAATGATACAGCTAAAGCAGCTGAGCAACAATCTGCCAATTTTGGATTATGTCATTGGATTTCAATATTTATAATATTTGCAGATTAAAAGCTGTAGTTTTGAAAAGGTTTTTCCAACAAAAGCAATAAGTATAAACGATAAAAATAGTATAAATGGAGTTAAGACATTAAGATCCTTCTTCATAGTCGTCATATGTTTTTTCGAAGGATTACTACCAAGTTATCAGTATTAAGCTTTTGTTTTTCCAAAAACTAAGGAGAAAATGTTTAGAGCAGAAGCTTTAACATATTAGCAATAAATATATACAACATGTGGATATTAAGGAAAGTTAGGAATGACTCAGATAAAAAAATATTTTCACAACTTCCAATGTAATTATATAGAGCGAAAGCAGCAAAAAAAGAACCGGAAGCTTGTTTACTGAAATACTGCTACAAAATCGGCAGGTGTGTGTTATACTTTTGCTCATTGTCCACGTTTGGAAAAAAAACAAAAACATCTCTTTAGCTTAGAGAAGTTGAAAGAGTTTTTATTGAGAATTTGACAGCACAAAATCAATATCCTCAACTGTGTTCTAATAATAAAAGTCACAGACATATCTTGTATTAAAATATATATTTGTGTTCTTTGCTTTTTTTTTTTTTGTTTTGTTTTGAAAGCATTCAGAGCAATATATTTTTCAACCTAAATTACCTAAGTTATTTGTGTTTAGCAAAAACCAAAATCCTTCCATGTCAGTGGATCACCATGTTCACTGTGACAAAGTGACAGCTGAGCATGTAAACAGCGTTTCAGTATACGGAGCGTTCGATTTATGGGCTACGTCCTCCGAAAGCCAGATTTGAAGGCATATTACATCATAGCGCGGCACCGGGGTCTGGTCGGATTCCAAGAGTCCTCATTATGCAGCCTACAAATGCGTCCGATTTGAACTGCTCTGTGATCAGAGGAAAAAGGTTCGTTGGTGCAATAAACTGGTGAATATTGAAAGTGCAGTTTAATATAATCCAAGTATGTAAATAGTTCCGTCTAAAATTAATCAAAATAGTTGTTCTAATGGTTATTGAGTCATATGTGGTGAGTAATGTTTGGTTTATCTAAAGGTTTTTATCTGTTACTGTGTAAATGGGTTTGGCTGTAATTTAAGGATAGATTCTAATATATCTGCAGTGTGGGGACAATAAATCTAATATTTTTATATTGTAATTGCTATTTTGCAAAATTTGTTTAACTAAGTATTTTTTGTTGTTGAATATAAGAGATTATACAGATTTGTTTATACATACATACATTGTTTAGATTTACTTATATCTTGCAACTCCTTTTATAGAACAGAATAGAAAATCCCTTTATTGTTCCACAATGGGGAAATTCTGGTGTTTACAGCAGCAAAAAGATTATAGAAAAAGATGTTTACACAAAAGTGGACCTTACAAAAAATATATAAGAATAACATAAGAGTGAGGAGTTAAAAGATAAACAATAAAGTACTGTACAGTAAAGTTTTAACAATATAAAACTGTGCACTTGGAAATAATGGACATTTTTACAGTAATGGATATTTGAAAATAGCAGCAATATCAGGGATGTGCTATATGACAGCAGCGTGTTATTTAACTGACTAAAGCTTATATAATTACGTTGGATTTTATTTGTTCACGCCCAGGGTTGGTTGGCTTCTTTATTCAAATCTGGATTCTCATGAGTGCAGTCTATTAATTTTACAATAATGAAAAAAGAAAAAGAAACAGTTTTGAAAAGTTTGCTATTCATTATTTTCCTGCTTTGTGAGTCAGCTGTCACGGTTGCCAAGCGACAGAGTTTACGGCAAAGAAAGCCGCAGAAGGCTGGAGCTTTTGGAATACACAGCCAAAACTCTTTCGGTCTCCTTATTTTCACGGACTTCGAAGGATCCAGTCCAGGTAGACCGCGTCCTTGGAAGACGCGGCCCATGAATTCGAACGCAGCCTACGACTCCGACAACGTTGGTAGTATTCCCGTAACGACGTACGCCACAGTTCACATGCGTTTCTGCGCCACAGTGCCTCATCTACGCAATCTTTAGAACGTAACTTATGTCACGAATACGGCCTGTGGTGCTACAAACAAACAGGCTAGCAGCTAACCACTAGCGTTCCAGCGACCCTGCCGCTAACATGTACACTGACAGCCCCGAGTGACAACTGTCACGTAGGTCACATCAACGAAAGTATCTAATCGAGGAAGACACAAACCAGGACGTGCATGAGAACACTCAACCGAACACATAAAAGGAGCAGAATAAGGTATAGCTCATGTAGCCGAACCATTGCAAGGCCTGCGAGGACAGCTCATGCTCCGCTTGCTGAAGAGCTCACTGACAGGGCGGAAAAAACAGCAACGAAGAGCATTATTAACACCTAAGCAGGTCTCC
Source organism: Cyprinodon variegatus (assembly GCF_000732505.1). Classification (NCBI taxonomy): domain Eukaryota; kingdom Metazoa; phylum Chordata; class Actinopteri; order Cyprinodontiformes; family Cyprinodontidae; genus Cyprinodon; species Cyprinodon variegatus. Next base: position 227,464 of record NW_015150731.1, read on the forward strand.
GGAGTTGTACGCTATCGTTAGATATCCTTAAGTCTTCCACTCGGAACCATTAAGGTCTATTTTTACCTTGTTCAGCGGCTTGTCAGCGCTCGTAGACCTTCCTCGCCCCAAATCCAGAACAGTCCCGTTCAACGTCGTGTACGTCAGACGTAAAGGGGGCGGGGCGAATGTATGTCAGAGGAAAAATGTCACCTACAGGCCCGCTCCTCCCACGGGTGAGATCACGCAACACCTCGTAATCGTGTCCTCCACAAAACAGGCTGGTGTTGTTTGGACTAACACAAAAAGGAAACTGCTTCAGGAATAAATTACCAGCTGCACAAAAAAACTCATAATAAAAAGCAAATACCCGTTATTATTACTACTGCTGCTAAATTTAAGAGATTAAATTGTTCAAATAAACATTTGCTTATTTTTATTTAGCTTTTAAAGAAAATAAAAACTAGTGTTTGTTGTTCGATTTATTTAGCTGTAATTGATCAATTAGATCATACAGACAAGTCTGAAATATTGCAGTTATTAACATTAAATCTTTCCAGTGAGGGTTGCTGATTGCACATGAAATTTGAGAATTTTGCACTTCTGTAATAATGCCTTACTGAAGTGTTCAAATCCCATACATTTTTCCAAATTTTGTCACATTACAACCCCATCTCATGACAGATCAAACCAAATTAGTCTATAGCTGTAAAGTGGGTATTTACTTTTACTTCAAATAAATGCTAGACATATGCCTCTCCTCTTGCTATGCATAGCCTTTTTTTTTTTTTAAACACTCTCTACTGAAAATGACTGTAGCTCAAGCTCTGTCAGATTTGATTGTAGATCAATGGACAAGTGCCTGCAAAATATTATAATATATAGTTGAAGTTAGGCCGGGGGGCCTTGGACAGCGCCATTCTAATACATTTGTAAATTGATTCTACAGTGCTTTGAAATGTTCATAGCTTTGGTTTAAATGTTTAAAATGCATCACAATCTATTCCTCACAGTCTGTGTTCTTTGCTCTTCACATTTTCTCATCAATGTTCATACATCTCAAGCTCTATTTCAGCTTATTGGATCAAGATGACTTAATAGACAAATAGACAATACAAATTGGAAACCATAATTAATTTCCATCCCACCATGAGCTGAGCAATTACATAACACCTTCATTATATACTGAGTTTTTTGTTAGTGATGGGAGAGGGTAGCTCTTACAGCATTTTAGAAACAAACAAAAAAAAGCTAATCACTATTGAGATCAACATTTTTCATTGACTTCTCTTGAACTACAAACTTTAAAGTCAGAACCCTTCCAACTACACAACCGGAACTTAACAGAAAAAAGCAACAAAAGGCTTCGTTTTGAACAACTTTATTTCTTCAGTTAAACAAAAAGTGCCCCCCCCCCAAACATACTAAATATTAACAGACACTTTTACTGCATCATTAAAAAGCTCACATTGCTGTAAAATTTCACTTCTTTGTAAACTGCTGTCAAACAGTTAAGTTCTGGGTCACTGTGTAAACTAAAGAAAATAAAAAAACAAGCATTTGACATTACAATACTGATTATTTCTAAAAGAAAATATACAACATTTCACAAAAAGGGTTAAAGTTTGAAATTTTTTTTTTGGAATCATCATTAGCCTTGAAGGTTTAAATAAAGATATTCAAATTCCTGTATCGTTGAGAAGGAAAACGAAACAAGCATTTATCATTACAATTAAGACCAGCTGTTTGTCCCAAGATTTGCCTGTTCATAAATGCCTCTCAAACATACTGGTAGTCAGTCATGCATTAGATCTTAACAAAAATGTATAGTAGTACCCGAAGTGTAAAACGTCTTCCTAATGGATAGACCAACCCCACAAACATCAGAGGTATTTACAGCCAAATGAACTGGATTGATTCAACAGTGGAAGTGATCACCAACTGGTCCAGAAACATATTCACATTAAGAGCTCAGAGAAGGGATGTTGCACTCATTCTTGACATTCCTCTGCTGCTTCCTGCTCATCATGGAATCCCTCTTCTCCTTCATCATGCACTATATATCCCTCCTCCTCCTCCCCAATAATGAAACCTTCCTCCCCATGGTTTTCCTGCTCTCCTCCTTCCTGAATCTCTTGCTGCTCCATATTTTCCTCTCCTCCTTCCTCCGCAAATGCAACAGCTGATTGTTCTTCCTCTTGAGCAGCTTCTGCATTTTCTCCTTCAGCATTCTCCTCCTGAGCAGCCTCTCCTTCAACATTTTCTGTCTCAGCAGCCTCTCCAACATTTTCTCCTTCAGCCATGGACTCATCTTTGGCTTGTGGATTTTCTTGCTGGTTTTCTGTTGTCTCCCCCGTCATCTCCAGCTCTGATACATCCATTGCTGCAGAGTCCTCGGGGTCATGTTCATCTTGGTTCCCAGTAAATGGGTTTTCACCCTGTCAAAGAAAGAATATTTGAATTCAGTAGAGCCAAGATTACCTGGAATATTGAGTTACAGATTAACACCTAGTTAAAAAATTCTGCTTTTCATGAGTTAAGCCCCATTAATTTCTGTGGCCATGACTTAAAATGAACAAAAGGCCAAAATCTCAGTTTGCCAGAAACTATTACAACAGAAATAAAACAGAGAAGGAAATAAAGGCTATAATGTTTATGGAGGACATAAATGACGGCATGCTGGACACATCAAGTCAACAGGTGACTCTGATGATTTTTGGATACAATGCCTATGTCCTGAAATATCACTATATAGTGATTTTTCTGTTTTAAAGATTCTTTAATTTTCTCATGTAATATTTTACTTCTGAGTTTTGGTCTCATTACCTAATCCCACTGAAAAAATACAGATAGTACAGAAATACAGGCTTCACATATAGATATAGAAATCATTTTAACTTCAACCTGTCCTGAGACTACAGGAGGATATGGGCATATTATACTATATGCTTGTACCATACATGTCCTTGTTTTATTAGGTCAATGTAATGTTGTGCAGTACCCTTATCTAA
>NW_015150731.1:231418-263821 GCF_000732505.1 Cyprinodon variegatus
TTCTGCCTCCACATGATTTTTATGTTGTTTATTTTTATCTTTGATTTTATTGACCACATGATTTTTATGGTTGATTTTTATCTTTGATTTTATTTGCACTGTGTAGCACTTTGAGATTTTTCTTAATGAAAAGTGCGGTACAAATTGGATTTATTATTATTATTATTATTTCTAAAGGGGCCACTGACATGACAGTAACTGATACATACGCTGGAGAAAAAAATCAAAATCTAGATAAGTCATTTTTTGTTGAAATAAGTGCATTCGTTCTTGAATTCAGAAGGTAAAAGAGACATTTTGCCAATGGAACAAGACAATTTACATTTAACATAAGAAAAGACAATCGCATTTTCTTATTTCCAGTGCATTTTATCTAATTATCTTATTTTAAGAGTAAAAATACTCATTACATTGGCTAATCATCTCATTTACCTACTCAAATTAAGAGTAGATACACTATTTAATTTAAGAAACCTTTACTTATTTCTAGATTGTTTTTCCAGTGTAGAAAGAAACAAGTACAAATAAACCTAGAAATCAAGTTATGCATGTGTGAAATGAAAGGGAAAACTTATTGAACAGACAGAAAAGAGGTGGAATGGCTGAAACCTATCAGTGATCAGAAAAGCATTCTGCTCTCATTAGTACTAATTAAATCAGTAGGATCGGCCCTAACAGACTGGCATTAAGGTGGGTTTTTACCACATTGTCACACAAGTAAGGTCTCATAATTGGTAAAGCAAAGGGTTCTCTTCTTCTTGTAGTCTTTTATGGCGGTTGGCAAACTAGTTAAAGTGCATTACCGCCACCAACTGATAAGGGGTTAAACAAGGAAACAAGACTCGCTCAAAAAAATAAAAAAACAAAATATTTTAATTTAACCCAACATAAATACTTAATCAAATTTGTCATCATAATATCAATACATCTTTAAGTTATCGTCAATCTGCCAGTTTCTAATGGTCCTAATCGTTTTCCCACCATACTCTCCCAGTTTAAAGATGAAAAAGGAGTGGACATTCCAGCCAGTGAAAAATCCGCCTTAAAACTGTCATTAGTGACAAAGACTTAGGGCAAAATAATAAATAATAATAGTTAACATGTTCAGTACCATTTCCCTCTACAAAGTTATACATTATCTACATTTCTGAGCTCATTTGTGTTAGTTTCGATCTTTGTATAGATTACTTGGGTTATTACAAAAACCTGGTGTAATTATAATCAATAGCACCATTAGAAATATGTTTGCTATGAAAAATTATTTGTGTTCAATAATTATTTTATTTACTGTATACAAGTCTTTTTTTAAAATAAAGACTTCACTTTGTGATTCAAATCAATTGAAATAAAAAAAAAAACAACCTTTGTGTAATAATGTAATCTATTTAGAAGCATCTGTACCAACAAGATACGAAAAAAAAAAGAAAAAAGGCACATACCTTTAGGTAGCTCTCCAGCTTCTTGCCAATAAGTTTGTGATTAAGGATGCTACGGGCTACTGACAAACTGCTGCGCTTTGACTGCTCCATCATACCCTGGAAAACAAACAGTTCTTGGTTTTAGAGTGAAATGACTTAAGATTAATGAAAGCTTTAATAGAATAATTGTCTCAGTAAAATGTGAATTAAGTATAAAAGGTGGAGCTTGTGCGGGAGGAAAAATTGCAAACTCTTGGCCACACTTAAAAGATTCTTGCTAGAGTTTGACATTCATTTGACACAGCTGTGGAACGAATGAAGAGACTGAATTCACCTCCTGCAGAGATTCAATAAAGAGCTGACAAATGCCAAGCTAAGAGCAGCTAGCATTCTTCTTAACCCCTACTCTAGGGTTGATATGTAGAGCTCTCCCTACGGGTTTGGTGGAGGGCATACCAGTAGATGTCAGCGGAGGTGTAGCTTATACATGTACGTTTCCAGTGTAATGGCTCTATTGTGCAGCAAACAAGGCAAACAAAGGACTTAAAAATAAGAGGAACCCATTTTTAATATTAATGCTACTATTACTCTAAAAAGGCCTTCACAACAACCTGTGCAACACAAAACAGCTTATTATATACCTTGCGGTTATAGTTATGATCAGGAGACTTGATGTGTTTTTGAATCAGGTGGGGCTGCATGGGAATAAAAATGTCACAGGCTCCACAGTGAGCAGCTTCCACCTTCTTCATGAAGTGCTCCATTCCAAGTTCTGCAAAAGGCAAGAGAAAACATCAGCACAATCTCTGACATTTCTTAGTTCTGGTGCACAAGCAGCTGAAGCAGGTAGTTACCCCGCGTTAGATCTTGCTCTCTGTATATCTGGCAGATGGTGGCGCTTTGGTTTTCCAACTGGCTGACCCGCTCTGCTGTCTTCTTGAATTTATTTAGCATGTACTCCTGCAAAATAATGAAACTTTAATATGGTTTTTATAAGCATCGTATGTCAAAGAAATTAATCCGGAATATTTTGGGATATTACAAAAATCTGGAAATTCTAAATGGAAGATATTAAATAGGATTCTAATCCTGTTTAATATCTTCCATTTAGAATTTCCAGATTGTCAGGTGCAGAGTTTACATGCCAAGAAAGCCAGGGAAATGGCCCATTATGTCTCTGCTTTAATACATTTAGTCCAAAAGCATCAAATTAAGTTTAGGGGAAATGTCATGCATCACAATACACCTGAAATTATTCTTCTAACACTTTTCTAGATCTGGAAAATTAAACAAGCAAATTTCACATTTTTTCAGACAGTTGAAATCCAGTCCATTTGTAAAATGCAAACTAAGGATGATATACAGTCACCTGTAAGAAGTCTGTGGTAGGTTTGGACAGCTGGTTGGAAAGGAACTTGAAATGGTCCTTATGAAAGCGACTTTCCAGGTGAGCATCCATTTCTTCCTTGTAGAATGAGCGGAACTTGCAGACAGAACATGCAAACATCAACCTGAGACAAAAAAATAATGAATGCAATTAGAACCACTGATTTTAGGGTACAGAAATCAACACACAAAAAAGCATAAGATCTTGTCAACATCACTAGTTCAAGAGGGAAACAAGACAAAAGATACATTTATTTGAAATTCCCTCCCTCACCTGTCCATGAAACCCCTTCTCTTTCTGGCTTTTTGCTGCTTTTCCTGTCCTTGAGTCGGTTTTAAAGCAGGCTTTTTCTTCTCCTGCGTAGGTGTAGCTAATCAACACAAAGGCAGAGAGAATCAAAACTGATTCAGTTCAATTACACTATAAATAAATGCAGATATTGACTAATCTTAAAGCCACTATTGCTGAATATTACCAGTATTGCCTTCCTCAGAGGGAGCTGCCTCCTGTATCAATGCAAAGATGATACCAATAAATTCAGTTTCTCATCAACCCTCAACTTTTCAGTCAAATGCTTTTTATTCAACTATCTAAAAATACTTAAACCAAAAACAACCCTGCCCACTCACCTCAGTAGCAGTTTCTGGGTTGTTGTCTTCTCCTTCAGGTTTTGGTTCTTCTGTTTAAAATAAGCAGATAGACATCAGACTCAAAGCAGTAAAATGCTGCTCTCTCTCACAGACCATTAACTCAAAACACACTGATCCAAAAACACTTTTGGAGGTACCTTGTGTCCCCTCAGTCTCCTCGCCCTCTGTCTTGTTCATCTTTGACTCTGGCTCATCGGTTCCAGTTGGAGTTTGCTTCCTCTTCTTTTGACCGTCGCGTTGAGGCTTCACCTGTTGCTGTGCAGCCAAATTAAAAACCCACAGGAAGAAAGTAAATAAAAAATACCCAGCCTTAAACCAACACTACATACATGTTTCGACTATGGCCAAAGCATGCAAATTACACCTGACCCTCATTGACTTTCAAATTTGCCTTTCTGAATCCCAAAACTATTTAGGCATGGGCCGGTTTCTACTTTCAATATATAACACAATAATTAAAAGAAATTTATAGATCCTATAGTTTAAACTCCCTTTAGTGTCTGAGAACAGAACAAATGGATAAGACAAACAAAAAGGACCATGTCAGCAGAAGTGCAGATGGTATTATATTCTGCATGATAAACCTAACATGTAGAGCGATACCAAACCTGTTGGTTTTTATTTCAAATATTCAGGTGTTCTACTACTCACCATCCATGAGTGAATGTTTAAATTAATGTTAAAAACAACTACTGTTTCTTAATCATGAGAAAATCTAATAAAAAGTTAACTTTTTGAATTGTATCAAACTCAAATCTCAAAAGTCTTTTGCTTTTTAAAGGCAGACTTAAAGTGAAAAAAGTACAAAGTTGTTCAAAAAAGGATACAGAAACATGGGAGGATGAACAGGACAGACACAAGAAGGACTGATCGGTGGACAGCAGGTGAATTAAAGTGCAGGACGAAAGAAAAACAATGGAACTAAAAATCTTAATGGAAACAAAATTCTTCACATCAATGTATTTAGCCCAAAAAAAATACTAGAATCAGGTTCTATACATTTCTAGACTGTATGGGAATATGACTCCTAACGGCCCATGCCTACAGAGGAGCTCCAGGTCCTGTTATTTAGCTGCAACTCCCTACATTTTTAGAGTATTCATCAATGTTTTTGATTCAAATCAGAAAAGTTAGACACAAAAATAATCAGGTCAGAGTGATTATAGTTCAATTCACCCAAACACATAAGCAATACATTAAGAACATCTTAATTTAGATTTCAGAGAATTACTCCATTTACAAACTCATTTGTCAATACTTCAACTAAAACATTCAACTTGGTAAGAAAGTGCTGCCGCCCCAACCAAAACAGAAAAACCAACCTGCTGCTAATTTAAGGCGTATCAAATCATTTCTCACTGTAAACAGCGCTAACAGCTTAAAGCCACTTTATTCAACGGTGGATGGATTTAAAGTTGCAAATATGTGAAATATGCGTTTTATTTCACAGAGTGTTTCAGTTGGGAGGTACCATCTATTAGCACGTTGGGCTAATGTTCCAGCTAAGAATAAAAGGAGGGAATCAGAAAGGGCTCAACATTTGCCCAGGGTCTGAGGTTGGCTGGAGGTACTTACTTTGATGAGGGGTCTTTTGCGGCCTCGCTGGCGACCACCTCGTGGCCCCCCTCCAAAATGCCTCCCAGGGAAGTCTTGAGGCCCTGGAGCAGAACCCTGGAAACCACCACTCTCAGGGTACATGCGGTTGGACAGGAGGGATGGGAGCTTGCCTCTACCACCTCCTGGAGAATGGCCACGGTGGGACTGGCCACCGCCACCACTTCCCCGCATACCTCCACCTAACTGAGTGGGGTCAGACCTGCGGCCTCCAAACCCTCCTCCAGGTCCTCGAGCCCCAGCGCTTCCACCCCTTCTGGGGGAACGTCGGCCAGCTCCAACCCATCCTCCAGAACCTCCTCCCTGTCCACTGGCGAAGGAATCTCTCATATTTTGTCGCATTTTTGCGACTCCAAAGGAAGAGGAGGGGCTGTCAAAGCCTCCTCCACCCCCAAGCCCAATTCCCCCTCCGAAGCCGGAGCCTCCTCGCTGATTCATCAGCATGTTGTCCCCACGGTCATCCCCAAAACCATAGCTACCGCTGCCAGATCTGTAGAGATCTCGGGAAGAGGAGTGCCCGGAGGAGCGTGAGTCGAATGACTCGTACTCGTCAAACCTGCAGGAAGGAGGGAGGAAGAGGGTTGATAGAAGAACAGAGAGCAAGAGAGGCAGGGAAGGCAGCCAGGTTGGATTTCTCCACCTGCTTTTTCTTCTGCTCCATCATCTTGCTTTCTCAGTGTTCTGTCACATCCAGATTTATGCACAAACCACATGAGATCAAAAAGTAATGATCTAAAACATATATTCCACTTGTGGTCCTTTATACAATATTCTCTTTTTCTTTACAGAGAGTCTTGCATATAAAAGAAATGCTAATTATTTCAGCTTTTTTTTAATCAAAGGACAGACAGGGCAACCTTAATGGATCAGAGGAAAGCCCAGCTGAACCCGCAACGTCTTGAGACAGGTGCAGGTAGTGAAACATCCTGAGATGTGGTCAAATTATACAGGAATTGGATGAACAAACATGAAAATGGTTCCAGTAGCTGGGTTTTTTCTTATTCACAGATAATGATTACAGCTGTTTAAAGCAGTAACAATCCACCACTTATCACCCATGGTAACCTAAAGCCAGAACACAGGTTAGGTCACACGGAAGACGAAGGAGATCAAGTTTGCAAACACAAACAAGAAAAACAAAAGTTTGGGGAGAGAGCGTAGAAGAATGCTTGACATCAGATGAAAGGATGGAGGTTTCTTTTAAATGAAAATATGGTCAATAAATTTCCACTTCAACAAAAGGCCATGCCTTTACAAAACAAGTGCTTTGAAACAATTTTCTTTTAAATAAAGATCAAATCCAACAGAAAATAAGACATGCGTGAGAAGTTCCAACGAAGCAGTCAAGAAGATTTGGGGTACCTATATTATATTATACCGCCTACGTATCTTCACAAAGACCGTGTGACCCACAGCAAGAGAAGACTGAGCAACCTGACCATTCTGAAACAAGCTAGATGTCCAGAGTCTAGCAATATAGAGATTATATTGTCATTTTTTTTTTTTCTTTTACTATATTTGGATAAATGTGGCAGAACTACAGTAAAAATCTAATCTTTAATTGTCAGTGGCACAAAAAAACAAACAAGAAAAAAGATAAGTTCTGGAACTTACAGGTGCAGCTCAATAAATGTTAATGAAACACTAATATATCAATCAATTTAACGCAGTAAAATGTGTTAAATCCCTTTTCCTTCCTCTACAGCCGGGCAAACTGTACGACGAAACCCCAGGGTTTAAAAGTTCACAGCTCACGATGCATGTTCTCATACTCTGCTGCTCGACGCTCTGACGCAATCTTACGATGGCCAACTGAATTTCTAACATGTTTGATCTTCTCCCGACCTTACAATTCCTGATCGGGAGGTGGTCGCAAGAGGCTGATCACCCCTCGTTATCCCCTGTATAATGAGCCCCAGGGCAGCTGTGGCTACAATGTAGCTTGCCACCATCAGTGTGTGAGTGAATGAATGTAGTGTAAAGCGCTTTGGTCAAGTCTCCTAACTTAAATAAAGGCGCTATATAAGTACATGACATTTACCATTTACCATGAACAATGGACGATGAAGCTGAAACTTGGGCCCGATCGAAAAATTCTCGCACGACTGGCGAATTGGCCTGAAAAGGGCAAAAGAATCACGTAGGGTATGCCCGGCTTTATATAGATTCCTTGCAGCTTACGCCACAGATGTTTGAATCTAGTCGTGGCTTATACTGAGTACCTACTCGGGTTCCCTGCGTATTTTGTGCCGTCAAACATAACAATAAAAAAAGATTACCTAAATATATAGGTTTACCGCTTGCCCAAAAGAAACTGAACGCAGTAAGAGATGTCTGTCGGCGATCAGAAAAGCTGACTGGACGGCGATTGGACTGGACGTACATTTCGTTTCAAGTGAATTTAAAAACAACTCAAGACAACTAGCTTAGGCTCCTGTCTTCTGGATTTAAGGCATTTTAATCCCCCCGCATACAAGTAAGTGACTAGATTATACTGATTAGACATCTTGTGAAAAGAAGCGCTTTGGATATTAAAATCTGAAAATTTTGCTATAAACATTATAGTTGTGTTTAGCCTTTTACATAAAGCAGACATAAAGATAAGCAGAATGCGGCTTACCTTTGCTTTACATACGCACATCTTTATTTTTTTTCGGACATCATATTGTCGGATCAATGACCGGGCCAGCTCTGAAACACTGATAAGCATATGTGCTTTTAAAAGCTTTCAGACTTTCCCCGGTCTACGAGGACAGGTTATGAATAAACTATGTGAAAAAAAAGTGAGCAGGGACTTTGTATGGATCGCATCCAATAACAGATTTCCTCCGTGTGTTGTTTAAACTCACAGGGAATTATATGGGGGAATTATCCTGCCATAATGCAAGAGCCCATCATTTCAATTTGAGAAAAGAATTTCATCTTCTTGCACTCAAAACTTAGAATGCTCACACTCAAAACATGCGCTCTCTCTCAAATCTTCATTTCTTCTCTCAGATTTAATGCTTCTTGCACAGATATTTTCTCCTCTCGCTTGCCTCCTTCTCTTCCCGCACAAACCGAGTCTCAGATACGCTTGCAAACCCGTAGGCTCTGCTTGCGGATTTTTTTTGCGCTCTCTCAGATTGCAGTCGGATCGTCGCCTAGCAACCTTTCCAGCCAATAGAAAGACAGCCTCAGAAAGGGTGCGCTTGTCTTTTTTTTCTTCCACTAAACTTTTCATTAATGTGTTTATTACAGCACTCCTAATGACAGCATTTTTGACTGTCTGCTGGACAACTACTGAATCAGTTCTACCCATGATTGTGAAGGATGTTAAACATACTTTTTTCATATGAAAAGGTGCTTTATCAGACTTATGCAATATTTTGAATTTCCGAAAAATTATTTGATGGTTTTACTAGCTGTTAGTCATCAAAATCTTAAATAGTTGTGTTTAATCACAATATCTATCAATATATTTATGACTCAGTTTTACTGTGTTTAAGATAGAAGCTACTATTTTGAATAAAAAAAAATCTAATTTATTGAGATGCACTTGTAAGTAAATTGTATTGCTTCAATTGATCAGATGCTGAGCATTGCAATAGAAAAAAAAGAAGACTTCTGGGAAAGCTTTTTTCATTTTAAGAGATAGATGCGTGTTGATGAGAAGACAAGAAAAAGAAAACAATATTACCTGTCCCCCCGAGGCCCCCTAAACCCCCCTTCTAACTGAGTGAGCATGTCCAGGCGCTGGTTAATCTTGGCAATGACTGCATCCGCTCCAGAGGATGAGAGAGATCCTCCTGACGGCCCTCTCTTCATATGACCACCACCACCGCTGCCTCCTCCTCCATAGCCTCCAAGCCCAGAGTCTTTGTAACCTCCTCCATACATGTCAAAGCCACCAGAACCTTCAAAAGTGGAGGGAAAGAGAAACTGGAATCACAAACACCTACTGTAACACCTGTTACTATGAAAAACTGTTTCGTGCATTCTAATCATTTTACTAAACAACAACACTTTGTTTGCTTTTTCAGGTTAAAAAATATAGATATATTATAGGGGGTAGTGGTGTCATAGTGGTTAGGGCATAGGGCTTGGCATCCTGAGTTTGAGCAAAACTCCCACAGACTGGCACTCTGGGTCCCTGAGCATCCATGGCAGCCCACTGCTCCCCAAGGGAATGGGTTAAATGCAGAAGTACATTTCTCCAATCAAGATCCAAGATCAATGAAGTTCAGTTATTATTAAAGTCTCTATTAATTTCCATACCTCTGTTTCCAGAGTTTCCACCTCCCCAACTGGAATAACCTGCAGAATGAAATGCAAATAAACGCATGAGGAAGTTAACCGAACTATATATGCCCTATTATTATAGATATAACTGCATAACAAAGTCAAGTATGGAATTTCATTATAACTCATTAAATGCCTGACCAAAATAGGTGATTGAGACCAAGCTCTCAAATAAACTAGTATTTTCTGGTAGAGGATGCATTTAAATACAGCTTCCAGTTCCATTCAGGCGGCCATTTTATCCGTTTTTAAACGTTGATTTTAGTAACGACAGGTCAATTTTTAAATAACAAACACCATAATAGTCAAACAGTACAGCGATAGTGTTTACAGCTGTAAAGAGGAACAAAAACAAAGAAAGAAAAAACAAACAAAAGAAACATGTATATATATGATGGCGCAGTTGACCACAACTGTGCTACTACTAGCTAAAGGGCCTACAACACAGCAAACATCACATCTAAATTAAACTTGCTAAACCAATTTAGATACAGATGATTTTACGCGTCTGCTACAATTGAACTTCTTTGTTAAAAGCTCCAGCTATTAGGCCTGGGTGTCGTTGTGCCTGGGAAGCTAAAGCTGTGCGTAACCAAAGCTAACATTGCTAGCATAATGTAGCTGGTTTTTATTCGGTAACGCCGTGAGCAATTCGAATTATTTGAAGCCCAAAATTCCTATAGAAGCTGTGCATATTTACCAGAACCATAACCTCTGTTGTCCATGGTAATTTCTCCTCCACGTTTGCAAGGTGCAGTCGAAACCAGGAGATCCAAGGAATATTGAGCCAATGGATGAAGAACCGGAGACTGACCGGGTAGGGGAGGGGCGGTGCTGCTGCAGCTTCTGCGCAGTACGAGGCGGGCGGCAGGTCACGTGTCCGTTTAATCCACAAGGAAAACAAATCAAACGTCCTTTCAGGTTTAATCAGGGGTGGAGTGCCTTCAGCAAAATCGTCCTCAAAAATAATAGATGGAATATTTACCAATTTTCTCATGGATATCCAATTTAGTGTAAAAATAAATAAATAAAATAATAGGAGGACTTCACCTTTTGTCACAGTTTTGAATTGAGCAATTTGACCTTAGACAACAGCTGATCTTTTTTTTTACTGGAAACAAATTTCGTATCATAATTTTCAGCATATAATACATCAGTGTGGAATAATAGATAGACCTAAAGCCTGATTAACAGAAAAAACCTTATTTTGTTGATGAATGTGAAAAGCTTGGATGAAATATAGGCCGGTTCACATTTTATTTACTTCAATGTAAACACTTTACGGAGGATCAACTCTGCCATATTTAAAAATAAATACAGAAATAAATAAATACTCCATAAATAAATAAGCATACAATTAATTGCCCCAAAGTGCAATAAACAAATAAATGTAGGTAGAAATTAAATTATACAGTGAGACATAAATGTATACATCTCTTTTAATTAGCTTCTTTGTTTGTCCCGTTTGTAATAATTACTTTATTTATTTATTGTCCGTTATAATCTTCAACTTTATTTATTTATTACCTATTTTTTAAGTATTTATTTAAGTGCATGCTTATAATATTTTTGGTTGTTTTATTCTGCTTATGTTTTTTTTTTTACCCTCTTTATTTCTTCAACGCTATTTATTTCTACCTGGCTTTTTTTACATTTCCGTATGCATTTCTGTCTCACCATGCAAATGAGGAGGGGTGTGTCTTAGAGGGTCCAGTAGTAAATAAATAAAATATTTCCTTCAAAGAAAAATCACGTCTTGAAAAAAAAAATGTAGAAGTGTTGTGATGAATCACGGCAGCGCAGCCAGAATTCAGCTAGAGGCTCTTTAAAAAAGGAATTTATTAAACAAAAAACAGAGCAATACCAAAAAGGACAGAAGAATCAAAAATCCAGCCAAGCTTGGATTGTTAAAGAAGGAAAAGCAAAAACCAAAACAATAAAAGCATGCAAAGCACAACAAAAAAATTTAAACAAAAGAAAAACACAATCATGTTTTCCCCTAGGAATGTAGTGTTGGTGCGTGCAACGCGAAGTCACAGTGGCACGCACAAGCGGCTGTGGCCTGTGGGCCGGTTCTAATGGTAATTATCATCCAGGGGGCTGTGAATAAACAGTTCGATCCAGATCCAGCCCGCGGGCCTTGACTTTGACACATGTGTTTTACAGTATCAGTTATGTTTCAAATGCCAAATCTTTTGTACAGAGATTGAATATTAAAAGCAACCCCCAAATTTCATTAGGCCAGACTAGAAATTGTATATTCTAATATTTCGGCTAGACTTTGACAACTCTGTACCCGTATTGTGTTTGTTTTCTTTCAAATTATCAATATAACAACTAATTGTTAATTTGTCACATATTATTTTACCTTTTTTTTCAACCTTTTTTTTATTCTATTAAAATAGAATAGACTTTGGGAACTGTGGTTTGAGATGTAGCATTAGAACCTGGAACATTTTCTTTGATTGCACAACTGTGTAGATATCTAAGGAAAATGCCTTAGATTTTGATGTTTTCGAAATTTTTAAACCACACATTTTTACATCCGGACAGAAGTTCCAGGGACCAATAATTTTAATTAAATTTAGTTTATTTATATAGTGCCAATTCACAACATGTCCTCTCAACACATGTCCTCTCAAGGCAATTTACAGATACAATTTAACTAGATCATACAGTCAGATTGATTCAAAGTTTTATATCTAAAGAAAACTAGTTGATGGCATCGAATCATTGACTCGAAGGCAATCCCTCACACCAAGCATGCTTGTAGCGACAGTGAAGAGGAAAAACTCCCTTTTAACAGGAAGAAACCTCCAGCAGAACCAGGCTCAGTGTAAGTGGCTATCTGCCGAGGCCACCTGGGGTTTAAGGAGACAGAAGCAGACATAAAGAAAGATGGCCCTGTCAGAGAAACAGAACTACACTGAAAACATAGGCTGAGCTCATACATTTATAAGCAAAGGTGTTGACGACACAAGCACAGCTGATATTTCTCTTCAGGATGGTGTCACATCAAAACAGGAACAGAAGAGGCAGAGCTTAGAGATAGAATGATGATAAAGGGGTCCCTATGTCCTCCAGAAGTCTAAGCCTATAGCAGCATAACTATAAAGATAGCTCAGGATAACCTGAGCCTCTAACTATAAGCTTTATCAAAAAGGAAAGTTTTAAGCCTAGCCTTAAAATTAGACAGGGTGTCTGCCTCACAGACTAAAACTGGTAGTTGGTTCCACAGGAGAGGAGCCTTATAACTAAAAGATCTGCCTCCCATTCTATTATCATCTATCATATCTCTGATATAAGATGGAGCTTGGCCATTTAAGGCTTTATATGTGAGAAGGAGGATTTTAAATTCAATTCTGGATTTAACAAGAAGCCAATGAAGAGAAGCCAGGATAGGAGAGATATGATATCTCTTTTTAATTTTCATCAGAATTCTGGCTGTAGCATTTTGGACTACTTTTAACTACAGTTTGTGGACTTCCTGATTGTAAAGAATTACAAAAGTCCAGCCTTGAAGTAACAAATGCATTGACTAGTTTCTCAGCATCACCCCTGGACAGGATATTTCTATTTTTTGCAATATTCCGCAGAAGAAAGAAGGACATTCTAGAAACCTCTTTGATATGGGATTTAAATGACAGGTCCTGATCAAAACTAACACCAAGATTTTTTTTACTTATCTGAAATCAGTTTAATCCCATCCAGATGAAGTGACTGACTAATCAGCTTATTTCTCAAAAATTCTCAAAGGTAATAAAGACTTTCCCAACCAGTCAAACTTTACTCATTCTCAATTTCATTACATGTAAACTAGATTAGGCCTTCCCAGAGAGTCTTTATACATTTAGGGAATCTCACTGTGAATCACTGCCATCCATCCCATCACTTGTATCCTCCTCTTTCCCACCAATTTTTCTCTGATCCTCCCCCACAACCATCTCTGTGGTTTTCCTCTTCCCTGGTAAATTGATATTAATATCCTATGTCCCACATAGCAACCATATTCAAACTATCTCAGCCTCACCTCTTCAGTCTCATCTGTTAATCACCCACTTTGCTGTGACCATCTGATATACTCATTATTGTGGTTGCACACCATAAAAAAAAATAACTGCAGGTTTGATCTTTGCTGTTTGGTGGTGTAGTAATAGCCTATAGTACAATTAAATAGAGACATCTACTGCTCAAAGTATTGCATTGCATGCTGTGAGGGTCACACATGCTTCGCACAGTGATTAATAAATGACCGACAATAACTAATTTGGGACAGCAAGTACGTAACCTAATTATGTTAGATCTTAATCCACATAATTTTATGTAAAATAACTATGTTGCAATAGCAAACATTGATTAGTAATTAAATCCTTAATTTCTAATTATATAGAAACCTTCTCGTGTGAAACATCAGAAAGTGCAGCACAAGAATAAAATAAATGATAAAAGTAAAATAATTCAGCAAAAGTCTGCTCTATTCAGATTCATAAAAAGTATTTCTATTTACATTTTTGTTGTGTTTAATATAAAGGATCTGAACTTAAAGATGCTGCTTAGGTAATAAAAACCACAACTAACAACATTTTAAATGTAAGTCTCCAGATAAGTTCTGTCAAAACAACCACAGTTTTGACAATTTCCGTTACAAAGACCGATAAAATCATAGAAAGGCCACATGCTGCCTGATAACTGGAGCTTTGATCATTTGTTGGCACTTTGAGCACAGTTTCCATCGTAATGTTAGTAATCTTCATATATTTATTTAGTTTCCAAGGAACATTGGTTAGATTAAGAGCAGCGCAATTCAATGTCATCATATTCTGTCATCATATATTTAATAAAGCACATTTTTTACTATCACCTAAAGGGTTTAGATCTAATAAAAAGAGGATTGGGCCAATAACAGAAGACAGTTTGAAAACAGTTTAAAACTAAAGAAGTCCTTCAGTCTATTGATCAAAATATCATGATGGACAGTGTTAAATGTAGAAGTAGGATCTAACATAATCAAAAGAGTATAGCCTTCAGAATCAGCCATGATCAACAAAATTAATAAGGCAGTTTAAAAAAGAGCATTTTACCAAAAAAATTATTGCAATAAATCCATTACAACACTGGCCTTCATAACACTCTAAAACTAGTTAATTGTTCAGTGATTAAAAAAGAAAAAGAAAAAGGTAATTTAGGGAAAGGCCTGTCGCTATTGGGAGAGTATAATCTAAATCAAAGGACTAAGGACAACCTTTTAAGTACTAGACATTGTGCCAGATAAAAGAGATGGGAACCTTCCACAAAGTAGTTTACAAACTCTTTACAATATTGATTATAGATTTGAAAAGCAAGAGTGGCAAGAGAAACAGGTGATCCAATGTTCTTTCTTTATTGTGTCAAAAAAAAAACTTTAAACTTCTTCAGTTTGGCAGCTAGGAGGCTATATATTGCAGCTTTTAGCAAGAGGACAGTTTCAATCTTCCAGTCACATCCTAATATCAAAATATTAACTTTAACTTTTCCTAAAGGCCTCCAGTCTCACCCCACTTTCTCCTTATAATGTGCATTTCATCTGTACCAAAGAAGAGTGTTCACTGTGGACTATGTTCATTTTTACAGTTGCTATTACCATGCAGAGGGTAATAAAAGTAAAAAAAAATCATAAAAATCATTATTCATCTTTGAATTGGAGAAAAGACGGGTCATATTACACATGCATTAAAATATCTACAGAAATGGTCACTTATTAATATGTCCTCCATGAAGATATTTGTATTTTTCAGGTCAGAGGAAAGGAGGTCCAGGATATGGATTTTATCATCACTCTGATGTGTGATATAAAGAGTTGTTGGTAGAGATAAATGATTAGGCCAAATTCTTCGAAGCATCATCAATGTGGAGATTAAAATCTGCAAGTAAAACATTTTCTAGTGTGGTGAAAGTCATTAAATAATTAGATAAAATGGGTTGGCTGCAGCAATTAGATGTGATCTAGCCATGAAGGTTTGGAAATTGGCCCCAAATAGGAGCTTTCTTTGAATCTCATAACATATTTAAGAAACAGCAGGAAATATTTAATAAAGAAACATTAATCCTTACTCATATGACATTAGATATTTATATTAATGCGTTACTAAATTACAACAGAATAGATGCATCACATATACATCTCAGCAATTTTACACAAAACAAAAGGCTGTGTGGCAGGAGATAAGCTTGTTTACAGGCTTGCCTAAAATCACTTAAAACATTGGTGAGAGATGTGTCATGGTCTGAAGAAAGCATTTGGTTTTTGCTCAATGCATATTCTCGATACATAAGCAAACTTAACATTACCAAAGGATCATGATACTTAGTATGGAATAAGCAGTGATAGCCTCAGGCTATGGGGTTACTGTTTTTAATGGGAACAAGGGTATTTTAAAAAGTGGAAGAAATGAGTGACAGTACCGACTACCAGTCATTCTAGAACGAAACATTCCACTGGAAAGCTGAAAACGAGGACTAGCATCAAAAATGCCTTAAGCAAAAGGTTGTTCTGTACGTTTTGGTGCAGCCAGGGCAAAGCAAGAAACACACTGTCCATTACTTTGGCTGTAATATTTAGCAATTTGCAGTAGGATTTTATGAGCTTTTCTTTTAACCTCAAAGCTTGGTTAGCTGTACAGATGTTGGTGTAGATAAGAAACTTACATCCAATACTCAAGCAGGAAGTGACATTAAAAAAACCAAAACCATTTCTTATCATATAGACCTAAGAGCATAGCCTGCACTCTGTCTTAACATTATTTGCAGGGCTCAGATGGTATACGGCTTTCAATCAGTTATTATACAATGTCCTAATACTGCTCCTCTTCCTCTTTCAGCGTTAGGATTTATGGTCAAAAATGCAATTCTCTAAAAGTGTCACCTAAAAAAAAAAAAGTAAATACTGAAGTGAGAGAAACAAAACAAACAAAAAGATTTTCTTCTTAGAATTTGTTATCACCTCTTCAGTTTCTGCTTTTTAACACTGTTTTGCTGTTGAAGTTGCATTTCTTCTTTTCCTTATCAATAAAAGTACAAGTTAACATTATTAAACACGGCTGACGAGGGTGAAATAAATAAATTTCCCAAGTTAAACATGATTATTTACATATAATATATTTACCTTAGCATCAGGTACAGAGTACTTCCAACAAGAGAAAGCAGTGACAAAAAGGCCAGTTTTGTTACATTCATAATTATCATGACGATGGATATATCTGCTTCTGTTGAAAGATAAAAACAAAATAATTCACTGATTTGGTTTTAAAGTCTCCCTAATTTATAGAAGCTATCTTTACACAGACCTACCGTTGACAGTAAGAGCCTTCAGAGGTGAGCTGATATTCTGGGGGGTTTTAACGGCACAGGAGTAGTTTCCTGCATCCAGAAGTCTGACTGGATGTAGAATAAGATGCTTGTTGTGCTTCGTACTCTGGCTGAGCGGTTGTTCATTAAAGAACCACAGGTAGGTTGTTTTCTCTGACAGAGGACAACTGGTACTGCAGGTCAGCGTGACTCTCTGACCTTCCTTCACCACATCAGAGGGAATTATGGTCACTTTCAGACCTGAAACATGTTGGGACAAGAAAGGTTAACATGAATCACGTGATGCAATAGCATTCCTTGTATGTTAGTTTATCATAGTGTAATATCTCATAGTTACAAGTACATTGACAAAGCAACAATA
The DNA here is from genome assembly GCF_000732505.1 of Cyprinodon variegatus. Lineage (NCBI taxonomy): Eukaryota > Metazoa > Chordata > Actinopteri > Cyprinodontiformes > Cyprinodontidae > Cyprinodon > Cyprinodon variegatus. The sequence goes on from NW_015150731.1 coordinate 248,474, forward strand.
GCCCTCATAATTTTTATCATTGCCACAAAGAAGAGTTTTCTCTGATACAAGAACATAATATAACATATTAACATGAAAAGGAAAGACTATGATGCAGCTTTTCACATTTTTACTAATATAAACCTGAAATATGTGAGAAGCATTATACCTCCTTTCCCTTCAGGGATTAATAAAGTGTAATTGAATTGATTGAATTTAGTGTGATACTGCTAAATAATATCAAGTGTAGCCAATTTTTTATCAATGTGTATTTTAACATCATCTGTTCTATGAAGGCATCAGAGGATTATTCATGCATTCATAAAGACCTAAGAGCACTGCAAGCAAGGTCAGGGAAGTTCTGGAGAAGCTTAGAGCAGCTTTCCTTTGAATATTCACAGAGAATTGCTCAATCTGCTATTCTGAAATGAAGAGACTATAACCCAACTACTATAACCACGTCTTACCCGTCTTCCTAAAATAACAGGTCATAAGAAGCATTGGATTCATGCAGAGTGGGTAGACAACTTTAAGTGGGGCACTGCTCAAGTCTGACATTTAAAGAAGAGTAGCAAGAAAAACAACATTATTGGGGGGAAAAAGTCACCTGAGGATGTACTATGAAAACAGACATCAAACGTGGATAAGGTGCTATGCTCAGATTAACATACAGAACATAAAGGGTGTGGAAAATTAATACAATATGTTATCCTAAACAAACGATCCAAGCAGTGACCAATTAATATTTTCCCTCATCGAAGATAGAAAAGCGGATCAGAGCTGATGGGAAGATGGCTGAAGCTAAATATTAGGGAATTCCAGAAATAATGTAAGTCTGTTAAAGGGCGCAAAACAGTTGAGACTAATGAGAGCCTCTTTATGATTCAATACAGTCACTTCTGGGGTTCCTCAAGGTTTGGTCCTTGGCTCCAATCTTTTTATCCTCTACATCCTTCCTTTAGACATAATCATCCCCTGCTGTGGAGTATTGTTCCTCAGCTATGTAGATGAAACATAAACTTATTAAATCCCCTTTCTTTTTACCATCCATCTCAACCCCATGAGCATTCTCTTTATTCGCTACCTGATTGGAGGAGATTAACACATGGATGGCACATCATTTACTTTAACCAGAGGTGGATATTCCAGGTCCAGAAAGTAAAAGGCCTGCACAGAGATCAGTTCCAACAATTTGCTTTTTCCAGCTCCAAAATGCACAGTAACCACCTGAGGAGTTAATCACCTGGTTAAGTTAACTGGCTGAAGGAAAACAATGCAGGGGTTTTTACTCTCTGGATCTGGAACTGACTTTAACTTAATAGTTTAAAAACAGAAGCTACCCTGGTTGGCACTCACCGTCGACTTCAGTCATTCACTACAACCTTAATAACATTTTTGCAAAATTTTACACTCTCCTCTTCTGTTACCATTCATTCTCTATGGATTGACCCTCAGATTTCATTTAACACCCACATACTACACCTCTGTAAAACATCCTTTTTCATTAGAAAAAACATTGCAACCCTTCATCCATCCTTCTTTATATCACTCAGTCAGATGCAGAAAAAAAACTATTTATGCCTTCATCTTTTCCACATTGAAACATTGCACCTCCCTGCTGTTTGGTATTTTTTAATGAAAACTAAATAAACTATAGCTTGTCCAAAACAGTACTGCTTAAACTACCTGAAAAACATTATCATATCAATCTGGTTTTGCACTTTCTCAGGCTTCCCTTCGGTACTTAAATTCAACACAAGAACTGTCTCCTTACTCACTAACTGGAGTACACCTGATTTTATGAAGGACTTGTAGCCTGTGCAGACTAGAAGGTCTACTATAAAGCTGAAGAAGTCCTTTGTAACCACTCTCCTTGATCGGAAATAAGGAAATCTCCACAGCTGCCACTGACTTGTTAAACGAGTTTCTCAAATTTTAAGAAAACCACAGAGTGTTGAGTCTCTAAGAAAACTGAAACTTCAAACTTCCAACTGAAAATATATATTTTTTTTCAAGGTTTCATGACTGCGTTTCTATCTTCTACCTTTAGTTTTTAATATTGCCATGTTTACCGATGCTTCTAACAACAGCTTTATAGCAATTAAACATATTTTTTGCATAAGTGCATAATAAATAACATTTATTTTAAACTACAATGACTGAAAGCGCAGAGCCAATTTCTTCTATGAGCAATTAAAACAGTTTCTTTGCATTTCTCATGAAATTCCTGTCGGTCACTTCACTTGGAGTTTGAAGCTACATTCGGGGCAAAGTGTGAAAACATTTACACAGAGAAAAATAATGCAACCGTTTTTGGCATTTAATTAATCACATTTAGTTACTTTAACACAATGTTTCATGTTCATAGGGTAGGACATAAATAATTGTGTTAAAGTAACTAAATATGATTATATGATTAAGTAAATTCCAAAAGCAGTTGCATAATTTTTTTCAGTGTAAGGTGTGGCTTTGTGTATCACTGTGTTATTTAACCTAAAGTCTTTTTTGGGTGTCACACAAAACAATCAGAAATTCAAGCTAAGGTAGTACCTGTAACCACCAGGATCGCTCCCAGCAACTCAGGCGGTTTACAAATCTCGTCTTTATTGGAACTGAACATATATTCTCCCGAGTCATTCTTCCTCAGGTCATTAATTGTGAGCGTATGTTGATTTCCATTTATGCTGTGGTACGCTACACGGCCTCCAGCTTTAATTTCGGTGATATGGGGCTTTTCCTCCATGTTTCTCTTTAGTTTATACCATGTTTCGTGACCGGAATCGTAGGGGCGTTTTGTGTATTTTCTGGAAATGTTTACAGATGATTCTTCAAGCCTGCAGAACCTGTTGCCGATATAATTCATGTGTGCACAGTTATTGTCAGTGCCTGAAAAAAAGCATAAAAACACTCAGTAATAGCAACTCAAAATCCTGTTGGCAAGATACAATGTAGAAGTACGTATAATGCTTACAGATCTGATCAGAGTGCAGGTATTCATGGACACCACAGGACATGTAGGCGGTATATTTAAAGACTAAGATGCCCTGACTCATGCAGTCTAGGACATTTCCCTTCCAGTACCACAAAAAGGTGGTGCTAGAGTCAGCGGCTGGGCAGCTTGTGTTACAGGTAAGTCTAACAGAGTCATTCCCTTTGGTCAGGTCAACATTTACTTCTGTCAGAAGAGAATAAAAATGGGTGTTAGGGTTAGGGTTATCTTTTCATTACATTTTGAATAGATGGTGTGTCTTTGTGGGAAAATGTCACCTTTAGGATACATGATGAAGCAGGGCTCCTCTGCTGATTTCAGCTTCCTGGGACACACCTCCACATTTGGATATCTCACACCAAAACAGTTTTGATTGAGGAAGTCTGAACAGAAGTGAACAAAAGATAATTTCCGAATTGGAGTTTGGTGCATTTGTTGGTTTCCTGAATAAGTTGATTTCTAAATGATGTTTTTTGATCCCACTCACCCACTGAGACCTCAGGAGATCTCAGATCCTCATAGCCTTTGATGGCACAGGAGTATCTGACTGCCTGATCACTGCTGACCAGTTCTCGGTACCAGTGGGACCAGTCCTCATAGAGGAACTCTCTGTTCTGGTACCAGATGAAGGCTGCAGGACTTTCAGTCAGAGGACAGCTGCTTTTACACATCAGGGTTACTTTCTGTTCCTCTGTGGCAGGAAACACCTTTACCTGAAGGTCTACAAAGAGAGATTTTTGCTTTTTTCAGATGATCAAAGAAATCTGAACATCAGACTAAGAATTCGAATGGATCAAAAGGGAATTTGGAAAGTATTCAAGATGGAACACTTTTTCCATATTTAATTAGGATTCAGACTTTTTCCAAAGTTTATTAAATTGATCTCTTTCCTCAATAATACCATATTATCCCAATGGGATTTTGTAAATAGCTGCAGTTTTCTAAAAACCAGAAAACTGGCGTGCAGCTGGCACAGTGGTTAACGCGCACGACCTATGTCCATTGCCACATGTCTTTCCCCCACTCTCATACCCCCTTTCCTGTCAGCCTACTGTTGAAAAAACTAGCCTCTAGTGCTGCAAAAACTATATAAAAAAAAAACAAATTAAAAACCCCAGAAAACTAAGATATCATAAATAAAAAAAAAAAAACTTAAAAGGGAGTGGAGGTGCACACCGTTTCCCCTGATAAACACTGAGATGTTTCTGCAGCTTAAATGTCTCCGACTGTAGTAGATTAAGGGGTGGCTTTCATCGGGCTACTCTTATTCAGACCTGTCTGAAGGACTGCTGCACAAATTGTTTCTTGGTGCTTCTTCCATTTAGGAATGATGAGGCCACTGTGTTCACTGAGACCTTAGAAGCTGCAGAATTGTTTTTTCTATATCTTTTTCCAGACCATATAAGGTCTTGGTCTTGGTCTCTGTTGGTGTGTTCTTGAATACAACACCAGTTTGAATTAATAGGGTATCTTGTGAAGAATTTTAAGAGAAGAGGTTAGTTTCATAAAATTGGAATAAGGCTGAAACAAAACCAAATGTAGAAAGTGTTTAGCGCTGTAAATACTGTTGGATGACACAAAATAAAAAATAAAAAAAAAAACAAACAACCGACACACAATCTCCAAAAGGAAATTTAGAAAGGCTAATTATGCTTAGTCATGTTTTTTTGAACATGTAAACTACATGCAGAGGACTGAAAGAATAGGATTTAACCCTAAGACATTGCTTCTTTGTTTTAGTGTATGTAAACATCTGGTCTCAATGTTATCTATATGACTATAATGCAAATAGCATTACAGTTTGGGTCAATATTATAGCAAGAGCTCCCCTTCTGTACCTGTGACATGTATCTCTGTTCTTTGCTTCCAGCACTCTTCAGCTGTTTTGCTGGATTCTTGGCAGCAGTAGGAATGATTATCACTCTTTTGTACATCTGTGATGATCAGCGTATTGTCTTCACTTATGTTGTAGTTTACAGTCGCAGTTTCGGGCAGTTCTTCCTTAACAAACGTGTTGTTTTTTTTTACAGTGTGCCAGCTCTTAGGAACTGATGAGTTTTCCACAAAGCAGGTCAGATTCACAGTTGAACCTTTCAGGACACAAATACGCATTTCTTTTCCCAGACCCCCTTTAAAAGATGCACATCAACAACTCATGTTAACTACAGAAAGTATCTTTATCTCAATTACAGAACACAAACTCTGTTTCAGACCTGAGAGGCCGAGGAGAAAGGCCAAAACAATCCATTCCGCTTTAAGAAAAAACATGGCCTGAGCATTCCTTTAGTTTCTAATGAAGAAAAATAAATAATTAATAAGAGGAATATATAATTCAAATACCTATGTTGTTGATATTGATATAGCAAATATGAAATGTAACTCACCAGCGGCTGACAGCTGCAGTCTAGTGAGATCTGGTTGGTGTGAAACAGATGAAACCATGCAGGAAATATCATCCTTCCGTTTTAATGCTCTTAGATAAAGTTTGAGATACCTCCCTTGTGGTGATGTTACGTTGAAAATCCTGATTACATCTGAAATTTGTTAGTCCTTTTTAGTCCTGCGAGAAATAAAGATATAACGGAGGCAAAATGTGTCATTAGGAAACTAAAGAAACATTTTTTTTGTTGGTCTATTAGATAGGCTTTTCCATTAGAGCTGCACAAATCAAGTTACATTATAAAATATTTTTTTAAAAGCTCATATATTTCACAAACAGGAGCAAAAAAAGTGATGAAAAAAGTATGATGTGAAACCAGCAGAACACTTTTGCGCAGCAAAAGACAGCACTCATCTTTATCAACTTACAGTTTTTTTTTTCAAAATTAAGTGTAGCTCTGAGCAACCACAGCCTTGTGGCTTTTTTTTAAATAAATATATATATAGCTAATTCCATGTTTCAATTATGGTCTCTCATTAGACAGCACCAATGAATCTAAGACTGTTTCTAAGTAAATATAAAATTCTATACAATTCAATTTTCAATTCAATTTCAATTCTGTTTATTTATATAGCACCAAATTTACAACACATGTCATCTCAAGGCACTTTACAGTTCAACCTGCATTATACAATGCTTGGATTTTAACAGAGACCATACATTACTTGTTTATAATTTCTAAACAAAAAAATTGTGTTTTCATTAGCTTTATCTTTACAAAAATAAAGAATTAGAGGAATCAGTCTGTGAGGAATAAAAATGTTTGAATATCCTTAAAATGTTATTTAATTTCCGTAATTCTACTTGAAACGAGAAAACAAATTAAACAGGTTTATGACAGACAGGGCCATAAATCCCGATCTATTTAAGCTATTTGTAATAATTTAATTGTATTGAAACTGGAAAACTCTGTATGCATCTTCCCTCTTGATGCTGCAATCAACAGCCGGATGTGACATTTTAAACTGATCATTGTGGCAAAACAGGGGTTAATATAAATAAATCAATAGATAAATAGATAAACTGTGCCAACTACCCATTTTGATGTATGTTTGAAAAATGAACTTGAAGGTGGAAGACATTAAAATTTACCCTTTTTCTAGAAAACAAGGCTTTGATTGAGAAACATTTTAATGACAAAGACAAACAAATTTTAACAAGTTATGCTTTCAAACATAGAATAATTTATTTCTACACCAATGTGTGTTAACTAGCACCATTTGGAGCCATTTACTGCCAGCTTAAATATTCCAAGAACTCAGCGTTCCAGAGCTTTAGGGTTACTTTCTAAATTTCATCAACTCTAAAGTGACGAGAGGTGAGGAGTAACTTGTTGTATTTACCTCATTTATCTAAGCATATTTATCTTCTTTTTGAAGTAGTTTATATTTACAGTTCCAGTATTGTAAGTATTGTTACTCTTATTAATATTTTGGCTACCCTAGAAATCATGACTAACTTCAGTGACTTAAGTACCAGCTTATTTTAAAGAAAAAATGAGTATGACCCTTAGAAACTTAAGAGTTCTACCGCTAGGGTACTATACCCTGTTCTAGCAAACATGCATCACCTACTATAACACTGACCTTAGACCTGAGTCATACTGTGATTCACCAGGCATATAAATTTGAAAAGTAATTATAATTTAAAATATAAATTATTAATAATATAATAATTTTACACAATAAATAAATGAATGTCAGTAAAGCTGCCAAATCCTGTGAAAAATCAATGAAACAGGAAGATGAATTAATATTTTTACTAGGCAATAAAATTAACAATAAAGGCTAATTTCTGCCACAAATGCATAAACATGTCCAAAGGTTTGGTGTGTGTGCCCATCTGCAAATATTTATGCACAATATGCATGTAACCGTTTGTTCCCATCCCTGGCGGGGGTTTGGAAACATCTAGGAACAAATGTCCACCGTGATTTAATGTGATCATCCTGATCATGCTATAGATGGCAGCATGTTTTTTTTTTTAGCAAGAAAGTCTAGTAAAGTTTGTTAGCACATTAATGTAATCAATATTCATTATTCATCTTGTCTTATTTCTGCTTCACTGCAACCGTTAGTAGTTCTTTGGTGACCTGTGCCATCAGTTTATTTTAACACAACATGGTTGCTAATGTCTGATAAATACACAGTGGATTTGATCAACAAGCTAATATTACATGAAGTGTTTGTCACTTTCCAGCAGCTAATTCCTTCCACTGGTGTCATAAATTACATATAGAGGTAGTCACTTTAAGTTATGATTTACCAAGGTGACATGTTTGCACCTCTCTTTTTTCATGGATCAATACATTTCTGAATGTTTAGGACATAAATGAGATTAGGGATTTCTAAAAATCCCTTACAATTTTTCTGGATTGAACCCATGTGTTATTGTTGACATCTAGTAAGAATGACATTTCAGTTGTTGCTCCACAAATAAATGTGTTTAGTAAATTGGCAATGTATTTAATATTTTGTTTATCTGATCTGTAATTCAAACCTTTATTTATTTAGACTTTCATGATTATAGCTGAGAGCTAATAAGGAATTCAACTAAAGTTAGAAGAAGTAGAAAGGTAGTTAAAGCTTATCTAGTGCCAATGTGCGGTCAGTTTTATCCACTCCAGTTTCATAAATAAAGGCCATATCATAGAGTAACACATAATAAACATAAACTAAATATATTACACCAACCAATCTTATTTACTTAAGGAACAAACTGTCAAAGTTTGGTTGAGGTTAGAGGACCGATATGTAGAGGAAGAGAGGCAGATGTGAGTTATGTGAAGATTTAATTGAGGGTTCACAAAAAACTGAGGCAGGAATCCAAAAATCCAACTTAAAAATGTAAAACAAACCAGAACCATGGAGACATCAGGGAAAACAATCACGAGGAGCCAAGGAAAGATGGGAAAAGATGGGAAAAGATGAAGTAAGATGTAGTAAGACCAGGAACCAGCACCGAGGAACTGCACAAGGAGAGTATTTATGGTAGACTGAACAAAGAGAGGACTAACGAGCTGATTGGGAGCAGGTGTGAAGAAAGGAGTCTAGAAAGGAGCTAGGGAAAAGGAGACCAAGACAAGAAGGCAACAAATAAAAACCTAAGAACTCAAATATATCCAGAAAATACAACAAAATAGGAATAAAACCAGAAAACATGGAGCAAAGTAAAACATAACAGAACCAAGACCGTGATACAATCTGCTTTATATAAAAAGTAACATCCATTGAGTCAAAACATCACAGGTTGACAAGGGTAGTTTTAAATTGAACCATCTGCCTATGTTTATAATAATTAAATCAAAAAGCCTCCATCTTCAGCAAAAAGGAGCCATTTTATTTTATTTTTTGGGGAATGATCCATGTTCCTGTATTCCAAGTTTATTCGAATTTGCTGTAGTGTCAGACTTTAACCACTAGAGGTCGGCAATCTGCTCTTTAGTGTTTGCGTGGGGGTGGATTGTAAAGTTAAACAGTTGCATGAACATAAGTATGGAAAGTATAGTTTTTCTTTTACAAATAGTGTCTGTGATGTATCTTCGTTGTATGTTAATTATTCCTTTGCATTGATGAAAAAAATAGATGTTTAGGGTGAAGAAAAATATTTTTTTTGCTTACTGACTGCTGATTTTTACGCAATGTAAAGGTACGCCCTCCATCCGAAGAGTCGGAACAGCTGGCTGAGGGATGCAGCCATAGATATGCAGCTTCTCCTCCTCCTTCTCCTCCTCCTCCTCCTCTCCGCCCTCCTCCTCCTGTGGGACAGCCTGCTCTCAGCTTCTCTCTGCTTCAGTTGACCAGCGTCGCAACTGGGCGATGCACCTTTAGAAGAGCCTCTGCAGATCATCTGTGGAAGATTAAAACAATTATTTGCCTCAAGCCTGTGTGAAAATCTTTTTTTTTTTTCCTGTTTAAACTTTTTTTTCCTTTTTATTTAGTGCAATTTTTACTCAAACCATTTCTTAGACAAGGTCTACTGGTTTAAAAGCCGAAAACTGACCACATTTATTATTTTTTTTCATCTCGGAAAGAGCCGGTTTCCAAGTGATAACTCATTGGGATATGTTACAAGGAGAGCCGCACAAACAGGCTCGACTTGGATGAATTTTGTTCTTGAAGGCATCAACAGCATCTTCTGACAGGCTGCAGGAGCAACGGAGGCGCTGTTGAAAGGTAAACAATATGACTCCATTAATACCAAACAGGTAGCTCCCCTTTAAAATGTAAGATTACCACTTTAATTAATAGTTTACAGAGGCAGTTAGATTCATGCTTAGTTAAATATCTTAATTTTATTCAGTAGTTCTTTTAACCTCAAAGGATAAAAGTCAGAGAGCCAATAAAATGGAAAAAGGAAAGGTATTTTCTGTTTAAAAAAGTCCAATTATGTTCATTTTCTGTGAGTAAAAGATTTTTCATGAATATTTGGACACATTTTATTGGAGAAAGGTGTTAAACTTACAGATTCTTTTAAGAATGACAGTTTAAAAAAAATTATTTTAATTCTTGCTGATCTTAAATTGGGAGTTCCACAAGCTTGTGTCCCTGGTTAACTTCTGTTGTTTTAAAGCAGAGGAGGTTTTTAGAGATTTTGTTAAACTTATACCAACATGGTTATAGTGAATATTAAGGTCAATGCAGAATATGAATTTCTCACTCAATGAGGTCTTGGGCTTGAGTTTTTTTTATTTTTATTTTTTAACTTTAACCGGTTAATTTAATTATCACACTTGTATTGTCTACTAGCAAGATGATTCTGTGTTCAAATCCCAACTGGATTTATTCATGAGGATGGAAAGCTTGTATGTACTCCGATACAGGCCCTGGTTCTATCTTGAGTTGTCCTGAACAGCTAAAAAGATTTTTAACTAACTGTTAGGGGTGATTCCATGTGTTGCCATGTGATGGACTTGTGAAGAGTCAAGGCAGGACCCCTCCTCTCAGTGAGAGGTAGACCCCACACCGTGTGATCAAATAAGGTTTAGGCAGGTATAGAAAATGATTGAATAGGTGCCGCTGTACTGTGCCTGTAATGTAATGTGCCTGATCAAGGTGGTGGGTGTGTTAAACATGTAACAATAAACAAACAATCAATTGTGGGAAGATAAGCTTTGACTATTTTCATATTATTTTCATGTTTGGTTAATGTAAGATTTCAAATTTTTTCTTCACAAATTTGATTGATTTCTTGCTGTAAGAAAAAAATCTGCAATCTCAAATTACATTGTGCAAATATATAGACGTACACATATCCCAAAACTTTAAATGGATAGAGGTACAATGAATTATCCCCCCAAAAAAAACAAACAACAGTAATAACAGACAAAAAAAAGAATGAAAACAGTGCATCAATCTGGATTGTTAGAGATGTCCAGCTCCCCTAAATACTGGAAAGAGTCCCACATTCTGTCTAATAATGTCAAACAAAGGCTAATTTAGGCTTCTGACGCAAAGCCTCTGCAACCATCAAATCTGTCTCTGTGCATGACAGTCGCAGATCCGCGCAGACCTCAAGCGGAAGTGCACAGATAAAAAAGCAGCTGTGATTGGTCCTTGGTATGCCTTTCCGGCTGTCTGTGTGGTCGTCCTTCTCGATTGAGTGCCGGGTTGCGCAATTTTTAAAGACCAAGGAACAATGGACAACTTCAACGAAAGGCTAATTGATCTTTTTGCAAACTCCATTAACAGAACCTGCTCCTCTTCGATGTCTAGCCAGTCTAGATTAGGGGTGTAAATAATAATTGTTTTGTATCGATGCATCGATCCAACAGCCGACGATCCGATGCATCGATATTTCCGCAAGAGTATCGATTCATGTTTTTTTTTTTCCTCATGTCTATTTTTATCCATTTGCTCCAGGGCGTAATTCGCCCTCCCGTGCTGCGTTGGCACTAAACCTATTTTGCCCTCCTACCGCGCTTTCTGGTTATACTCTTACAGCAGTGTGTTGCAGTAAGCTTGACACAGACATTTTTAAATTTATGCTCAATATTGAAGCGTGGTCTGTGCAACACACTGTGAGTCTAGATACGACCGAGGCGGTGAGGAAGTGGGGGAGAGTTTAGTCTGACGACGGAGGGTAATGAGGGCCAAAAAGGGTGGAGATCCAGGTGGAAAAAAGGTCCCAGCGTTCTCGTGCACCTCGCTATTCTAGCGGGTCAAACTTCACGAGTTGTTTTCTGCAATTTCAGTCATAAAAACAAAACAAGCCGGCCTCCTGTCTGCGGCACTGTTTGTGGTCAGCTACAATTTGGGAGAGGTTTAGCAGAGCGTCTGTGGAGGGGGCGGGGACGTCTGGAGCCGAGGTTTTGAATTGCACTCATTGCACTGATTTTGTGCAGTATTTTTTGACGCAACTTTTCTACTTCTGTTATTTGCTGTTGTTTCTAAAAAAAAAAATGCATAACGATATTACAGCTTTCATTGATTTATTTCAAATTTGAAACATTGTCTTGCCTATAAGGTGTAAAAACAAAAAAAATTAAAGAAAGAAAAAAAAAATGAACCAATTAATTGAATCGAATCGTATTAATCGAGTATCGAAAATAATCAAAGCGTTGGGTCAGGAAATCGATACTGAATCGAATCGCCATGATGGATGTGATTTACACCCCTACTCTAGATCCATCTCCGTGATCGTGATATCTTGCAGACGTGTCATCGTCGCACTCCTGCGGGCGCCACCAAAGTTTTTGCGAGTTTTCGGATAGGCTCCCTGTTGCGTTTTGGCGAGAAACTGCTGCGTGTCCCTAGAAATTCTAGACCATGGGTGCAGAAGCATACCAGCAAAACTGGTTCGCAACCAGACCTAAGCAATATAGATGTGTGTGGGTGCAGAAGTTTAATCTGCCCTTAAGGTTCTTTAACCTGGTAATATCTAATGTATGTACTGTATAAAACCCTGTATGCTAGTCAATGATGCCTAATAGGTAGCCAACCACAGACTCACACATTAATAAGACATCCATCTTAAAAATCTCTTTAAGACAAATCTGAATTTTTAACTGGTCTCATTCCAGAAGGCTGGGCGTTTGTAAGGAATGACCTATGAGTTAATCCGTGCCGCAGAATTCCCCAAACATTGCAACAAGGTAGTTAGAGCTGGCTGGGTAGGAGTGATTCATATGAAGGCAGAAATGTGCAGGTTACAGGCTCCTTGCATCATGTAGCTGTCTGAAGGCTGGGCAAACAAAGTTTTATTGGCTTTGGGTCTGCAAGAAAACTTATTTTCTGTTATTTGTCCATCTATCTATATTCCCGCCCTTATCCAATAGCAAAGCCACAGGAGGGGAATACCACTCTAAGTGTACATATGGGATCTATCTGTGTCTTTGGGTGTGCCCTGGGTGATAGAATGAGTCTTTTCTATTCAAGGGAGTGATGGTAGCAAATAAATAATACAGGTCAATGCAAAAGGAGAAACAAATCAGTAACGCAAACAATGGGAGGAAAAGCATTTGGGACCAAATCACAGAGTAAAGAAAAAAGAATGAAAGATTTATGAAAGGAATACAGCCAAAGATAGATTGGAATAAATAATAGATTCAATAGACTTGACAAAATTTTGTGGAGAGACCAATAATTGAATCAGGTCTATGGATCTTTTATAAAACCTAAAATCTGAAGATCTGTGGATTAGGGTTATAATATATTTATAATTAGGTAATTATCTTTTCCCTGCCAACTTGGAGCATTTTGTAAGAATTTATTTCCCTACGGTTCTTATCCACGGCTGTGGACAGCAATGTTCAAGTTATGCAGATTTTTAAAGGGCCCTTGGTTGGGACTCTGACCAGTATATGCTTTGATCTAAGCCTTTCCAAAACCTTCCAATACCTGGGGCTGTATGTTTAGGGTTATTGTGCTCCTGGACAGTGAACCTCCACTCAAGTCTGAAGTCCATTGCAGCATCAAACTGTACTCTGCTCCTCCCATCTGGTTTACCCAATGTTTCAATGTCTCTGCTGAAGAGAAGCAGTAAACCAGTTGTTATTTTTTTTTCTCCATATACATATGTGTGGAGAAAGGGTTAATTTTGATCTAATCTAACCATAGACCCTTCTTCCATGTGTTTGATATGTCCTCTACAGTATATGGGTTGTGGCAAACACCAAGTTGGATTTCTCATGGCGATGTCTTTCTTCTATCCGTGTCTTTCCACTTACCCCCCATTCATTAAATCCAAACTCATGAAAGGCAGGGTTACTATCTATCCTGTCCACATATCATTCAAGTTGATTTGTGGATTTTCTCCAGCTCCTCCTGAGTTTCCACAACCTATTAGAGGGAAGTTATATCAACCAAGATCTAGCAGCCTCCTGCTCCTTAAGTCCAACAACAGGTATTGGAATGTGAGCAACACCAGATAGTATTATTCAGCTTATGATGTTTAATAAAAAAAAAGTAAAAGAACACAAAACATTAACATAGTAAACTAGGTTAAAAAACTGTTTCTTCCAGCACATTTTTTTTTAAAGAATTTTCTCTCTGTATGACTACGTCTGGAATTACAGCATGCAGGAAGCCCCAAATTTTAAAATATTCATTGTAACTTTGCATTTCTATATTATATGCATTTACATGCTGTAAATATAAATGAAATGATAATTTTGACTACAAAATTTGATCAGTTTTCTATTTTGACGAATTCCCTTTTTACGAATATCGATGATTTTGCCTCCAGTTGGCTATTACACACTTTCTATTTTAAATGTCTGAACTTCTTTATCTTTGTCTGCTGCTTGGTCTTCATGAGGATGTTTATCTACATGTAATAAGTTTAATGTATTTGGATTTTAGGGCTGTAGTTTCTTAATGGTTTCTGAATGTAGTTCTATAGGATTTTATTTAGGGGTATTGGGGGAAGAAGGGCTAAATACAAATGCTCTTCGTTTTTCATTTTGCTGTGAAAAATGTTAGCAGTGTCCATTACTTTTCATTCATTTCACCATTCTATGTTAATTTGTATTGGTGCATTACAACAAAACCCTTCCAAAATGCTTAGCAAAAGGCACTGCAAATACCAAAAGGACATAATGGTAGAAACATGAACAGAAGTGTCAAAATATTTTCCAGAGTTATATAAGTAGCTAAACCCGTGATAGGTCATGTTTTCATGAGAATACAGTTCTCCATCAGTCTCACTCCTCCTTGAACGTCCAGCCCTGTGGTGGTCCCTAACCTGAAACCCCCTGTGGAAGCCCCCTGTGTGGCTGCTGGCCTCAGGCCTCTGTTGTTTCCATACTTTCCCTGCTGTTTGTACATGATGGGTTCAGTGGGTTCAACCCAGCTATAAAAGCACCGCTCCCCCCATTTCCCCCCCTGCGGCACAGGACGGAGTTTGCAGGCCTCATGCCGTAGGAGGCCCTTTTTTGCTTCTCCTCCTATATAACTCTTTTTGACTGTGTTTTCCTCTCTTTCCCTGGCTTGCTGGCGGGTTGTGGTAACAATTTTGGGCCCAACCCTGGACCCAACAGTCATTTTTCTCCTCTTAGTTTCAAACCACCAACTAACCACAGACTCCCTGTGTCCCCCTCCCCTCTGCCTGCGTCTCAGGAATGTCTTATTCACCTCCTCTGTGTGTCTCCTCTCTCTCATTCTGAAATAGTCAAAACTCCCATCTGTTTGTTCCAGCACCTGAAGACCAGCGTGTCGACACAGTTCAGTGGACGCACGTGTTTTGAGACACATAAAGCCCCCCCGCCAGCTTGTGCCGACCACCTGTGAGGGCATGCACACACATACGTATCCATAAACCCCTTTTCTCCCCCTCTTTTCCATTATCCTCCAGAGAGCCCAGAGACGGGGTCTTCGCTTCCAAACCAAACACAGACCAAATTCCAAAAACCCAACTCAACACCCCCCCTCTTCATCTACCCTCCCAGTATATGCCTCTTTCCTCTCTCCCTCTCATTTCTGGCATGTCTGTCTTCTTCTTT
>NW_015150731.1:265387-278568 GCF_000732505.1 Cyprinodon variegatus
ATCCATCCATCCATCCATCCATCCATCCATCCATCCATCCATCCATCCATCCATCCATCCATGGTCACATTTCATGGAGCCTTTATCTTTTACCAGCTATGTTTCCTAACTGCGAACAAGACGGACAGGCTACAGTACACAGCTGGGATTGGTTATTATTTACTGGCTTGGCTCACACAAACTCATGAGGAGACACACACACAGTGAAAATAAATTGGGTGAATCTGCTGTGCACAGAGGAATGTGAGACACATGTGTTTATGTGTTCTGGGTCTGGATGACAGCAGGAATGAAAGAGCGATGCTAGGAAATAAAAAAAGAGAGAAATGTGGAAAAGAGAAAAAAAAAACAGTCAAACAACAATCTGAATGGAAATGGAAAGATAACGCTACTAAAAGTAGATTCATATCTGGGACTTAGGCTCATCGTGGATTTGTTTGGAGAAATTTACTTGTTTCCTGTCTTTATTTGCTTCTGTTTTCTTTGTATGGTATAAAGGAATTTTAGTCATACGGGTTTTTTCAGTCTGTTTGTTTCCTCCTCATTCTGTTCTTCACATAATCTTTTACCCATTTGCCCTTGTAACTGATAGAATAAAGCATCAGTGTTGAGAGGTAGCTGTTGCCCCACTAATAACAATAATAACAATACAAGATTTGGTAACATCTGGTTGGGTGTCCCAAAATCAGTTGCATATTATCATGATGAGAGTTTCCTAAGCAGTTAAAAAACAATCCACTGGACATTGTTTCCAAGTTTATAGACGTTTCGCTTCCCATCCAATTCAAAATGTCAGAAAGCATTGAGTTTGAGTTTCTTTGGTCCACTCTATAAAGCCTATATGGCCTCTATAAAGCGAAACATCTTCCAACTGGGAAACAAAGTCCAGTGGATTGTTTTTTAACTTTTTTGGAATGACTATGACCTGAATGACTGGGAATCTTCACCAGCATTATGAGAAATATGTGCCATTGATTAGGCAGAAGTAAAATCTCAAAAATAAGCATTCAAGATTTATCTTATTTAATAACAGAAATAACAATAGTTTTAAACCCATTGCAGTTGATGATCTTTTTTAGCAATTTGTAAGTACAAACCCTATACAGATATAATTTTTGTGGACTTTTCTTTGCAGAATAGATTCCAGTCACATTGGATCAATATCTTTTACAGATATTAAATCCTTTCATTCAGTATTTTATCTGTGCTTTGACTTTTTCATGTGACACATGGAAATGCTAAGATCTTAGCCGCTTTATGGTAGCACTTTCTGAATGCTAGATGTTGACCTGCCACCAGATAACCTCTCTGTCCCCCTCTCATGCCTTTCTACCCTCTCACAGGTTTATTTTCAGGATTTCCCAACTAGCCTTTAATTAGGCCCATGTCGCCCTAAAAAGCCTTTCGGTAGTCTAATACTGCCACTACCACATTTCGGCATGTCGGCAACCTGTTAAGGGTAATATTGTGCTTTGCTCGTGAGCCAAATGGTTTAAATTTTGGTCTGAATATACAACATATTCTCATTATCAATTCGTATGAAATCCTACGAAAAATTATGCCAAGTATTTCGTACGTTTTGGACGTTTTTCCTCGAAAAAACAGATCAGTGCGCATGCGCAGCCAGACAGACGAAAAAAGCAGATCCGCGGACGGACGTAAAACTGGGAAAAACAGTGCAATAATTACTTCTTGATGTCTCTCACTAGGTTGCTTGCTGTTTTGTATCTTAGGGTCAGGGTTATTTGTATGTTAAATTCTATGTTATTGAATGGTGCGTAAGATGCGCATGCGCAAGGATATCTTGTTTCGGGGCAAGACGTAAAAATACGACGAAAAAAACGTCCAAAACGTATGAAATTAATTTTCGTACGATTTCGTACGAACTGATAATGAGAATACACTGGAATATAGGACCTTAGTATTTATTCTTGAAAACCATCTATATATTTTTTTCTCCTGCTTCAATTATGTTCATTTTTATACTGGCTTAAAAATTGAGTTTCTAGAGAAATATATTACAGTGACAGATCTGTATAACATAAGTTGGTGTGTTACTTAAAATTGGGAACAGATAAAGGAACATTAAATACACTTAGCAAAGAACATTTTTCTTAAACTATATGATTTTTTTAAAACAAATTTTTCTTATCGAAGACAAAACGTTAGTACACAACTAATATTTATATATGATATAGATTACAGGTTGTATTTTTTTTGATTTTTGGTTGTATTTCATTGGTTCCCAAAGTTTGGGTCATGACCCTACTTGGCATTCCAAAAGAACAAGTATGGGGTCTTTAGATCCATGCAGAAAATCAACTAAACACTAAATAATTACAATTAAGCATATTTGTGTGTTTATTAATATAAAAGAACCTCTTAGAAATAGATGAAATCAAATACATTGGTTTTTGATGCTGTTTTCATTGCTACTATACCAAAGGTTAATTGATTATAATCAAATATTTATATTCCAATTAATAATGTGGGTCATGGGTTTATTCTGGTTCTTTTTTGTGGGTCAGTAGCTGAACATTTTAGGAATGTCTTTTTAGACTTAGACCTTCTCTAATGTCCACCTGTCTTTGATCTGCTGTCTTTATCCTCATTGCTTTTTGTCTGTGGAAGTACTTTTAAAGCTCATAACTGCAGTTTTATCTTCTCATTGCTGGTACCCATGTCCTGTTACTTTTCTGCCCCTTTGTGTCTCTTTCCTGTGCTTTCACCTCCAGTCAGTTGAGGCAGATGGTCGTCTTTCCTGAGTCTGGTCTCTGTTATTGTGTTTGTCTGTGTCTTTTTCCTGTACTCTTGGCTGCAGCTGGTTGATGAAGATGGGGTCCTCCCTGAGTCGGAGACGGGTTCTCCTGCAGGGTTCTTCCTGTCAAAAGGGAGCCCTCCCTTTCACCATTGCCTGGTTTCTTTTGCAGATATATGATGATCGACCAAACTGAAACTGAAGCTCAATTCAATCTAGGAATCATTTCAGTTGTAGAAGAATTTAATAATTGATACTGACCCTGATTGTTTTTGAATTAAGCTGGATTATGATTAGGTTACATTTTGATTGTGCTGATTTGGAATTAACTACAAGGCAAGAGAATGAACAGTAGTTTAGCGGATCAATTTGGTTTAAATTAAAACTTTTTTTTTTTTGCTACCGATTATTCAACAAACACATAAATAGAGAAAATTACAGGCAAGATGGTGAGAAGAAAAGGATAAAGACCTTCAAAGTTGAGTAAGAAGTACAAGGAGTTGAGATCTTCTATTTTAGCATTATAGATAATCAGGAACAAGGACAGGAAAACTGCATTGATATTCTAGTGGGAATTACATTTTTCTTTATGGTTATTTTTCCTGTGGAAAACCAACAAATTACAGCCCAAATTGAAACACTAACAAAAATCTTATCTCTAAGTTGATCTTTGTTGTCTAAATGTTTATTTCTTTTTTTTATGTTAAAGAAAGCCATAAGGTGGTCATTGGTAAGACATTTCCCTCTCAAAATACTCTAATCTGGGGATCTATACCTGGTTTAACTCATAATAAAATTAAATTGCAAATCAAAACTACCCCCTTTAATCAACCAAACTAGCCAAGTAGACAATGTTTTCACAATTGTTTGTTAGCCAGTTTAAAAATGTGTGGTATAATGGTTGAGATGAGAAAACCTGATGCCTATGGTTGTGCATTAAATCTGTTAAAGCGGCAGATTTTGGTGTTTGCTTGAAGTTCAGAACATACTACTTTACTTTGCATTAATATGTAATGTGTTGACATGATAAATTGATCCTATTCTTTAAGTTAGGTCCATTTTGTAATTAAAACAGGTAATAGTTTTTGGTTTCTTTGGAGTACAAGTAAGTTTAGTTTAAATTTATAGGCTCAGTTCTTTTTCCTTAGTTTGACTGAATCTATGTTTTAAAACCTTCGGTTGAATGATATTAACTTTTTAAGTTATTTTGAAGGTCTGTAATATGGTATTCAAGTGAAAAAATTGGCTCCTCCTTGTGAGGGTATACTCCCCACTCCTCTTTCCCCCGATGGCCAGCGTCACTCCCTTTCTAAGGGGTGAAGACGCCCGTGTCAGTGTAAGACAATCTACAGGCTCTACTGGGCGCTATTGCATACTCGGTCTGCAGAGTTGCATCATTTAGCACTGTTGAGATGCAAGAGAGCCAGAGGGAGAGAGAGTGGGAGGGTAAAACCGAGACAAATAATGGGAAAAGTGTGATGAGAGGAAAGGGTGGGAGTACATGTCCTGCAATTTCTGTTTGAGGTTTTCAACCCACTTCTCCCTCGTTTTCCTGTAACAACCATATTTTACGTCATGAAGGAAGGTCAGCATCCTGATTACTGGCATTGACATCATACTGAGCATTGGGCTGCAGTGGTACCCGTCAGATATAATAGAGTGTAGAGGTAAATATGAATAAAGGAAATGTGGAACTAATATCACTATGGGGTAATACAGGGTATTCTATTTTTTTCTATGAACACCAACTGCCAAAAATATGTGAGAATTGCAGTGAAAAAAACTTTGGAAAATCCCAGCAATACCCGATGTGGCCAAATGCAAACCAGGAATGGGTGCTGGTTATTACGTATGCCTGAAAATGTATGTCTGAAAGTGAAGTATTATTCACTGGGTTAGGGTTAGGGTTAACAAAGAAGGGCACAATGTTTTTTCTTCCCTCTCTCCCTTGTTGTCTAAATGATACATTTATTTTTCCTCATGGTATAAAGACCACCTCAGCCCCTCTCAGTGCTGCTTCTTACCAACTATTCTTTCCTTTTGTTTTTGCCCCGTCCTCTTCAAACAGGTGTCCAATTTCAATGTCTCGTGCAGACACTTCAGCCTTAATAGGCGGCCTCTTTCTTCTCGGCTGTGTGTGCCTTCAGATCACAAAAACAAAGTCCCTGTTACCCTTGTAGTAGCAGGGACATTCCAGAATTCCTTAAAAGGGCTTGCAATGTAAAAAGCCAAAGCATACAATTCCCTAAAAATCAAAAGTATAATTTTTTGAATGGTGATATTTTGTGGTGCTTGATTCCAAAATACAATCTTTGAGGCTTGCAGATGAAACCCTTATACTGATAACTCTTCTACATTCTTTTTAATAGAGTTCCAAAAGAAGGTGTTTGTACATAAAGAAGTATGCAAAGATGCAAAAAGACATTTCAAAGCAAGTAACAAAACTGGAAAGGAGTAAAAGAAGAGAGTTAAAAATGCAATGTTGTATAGAGTATGTGAGAGAGGAGAAAAGGAGTGGGAGGAGCAAGGAACGGGAGAGGTATGCTCTGCTGGAGGACTGGGAGAGGAAAACCACAGGAAGGAGTTAGAGGGAGGGAAGACAAGAGAGGAGGGAGCAAGAAAAAAAATACAGGGAGTGAGAGGCCAGACCAGGGCAACAGTGGAGGCAAATGTGAGAAGAAGAAAGCCTGATGAGTGTGTCTCATACCGGGTGTGAGTTTGAATCCATCAACACGGAAATGTCATGGATATTTACACAAGTTCATTAAAAAAGTTTCATGTCTGAAAAGTTAATTCTGCATAGGTTTCTATAAAACTTTGCTCTTAAAGGTTGCAATCCTAAGGGGTCCTGCGTACATATTTGCACATAGTTCAATGCAGGAAACAAATACATTACCTTTACATTATTCAAAGCCTTCCCTGATTTTCTAGTAGAGAAAGGTTAGAAATGTAAAATCACTGGACATGGAGGGGAACCTGCCAGAGGAATGAGGTTTAAGCATGGCAATGAGTCTTGTCGGTATGGCGTGACTCTGGTTGGAGTGTGTGCCTGGATGCATGTGGCCGAGGTCCTACAGTGTATGTGCTTTCCCTGTTGGTTTCTCCTAACAGGAGTCCGTATGTGAATGTGTGCATGAGAAAAGTCAACGAGGTTGCACTGGAATGAGAAACCAGTGTGGTGGAGAAGTTGGCAAGCGAGCAGCAAGACCTAAACACTGACTTCATTGTGGTTTAGCCTTCGCCTTATATTCTGCCGGGGGATTGTGTCAGTGATTGGGGAAGAATTTGTGGCGACAGCGAGTTTGGGAGCTTGAGGGGGGGGGGTTGCACATCTGACTGGAAGGTTGCTGGTTCGAATCCAGCCAGCAAAAGTAGATCCAGAGCACTCTCACTGCCAGCTGTCATTAGGGAGCCATGCAGTGGGACACCCAGTTGAGGTTTAGCAGCTGTGTCGCGAAACTATGGTCATCTCATGTCGGGCGCCATTTAAGAGGCAAACACTGGCTGAAAACCTCTTTCCTGAAAAAAACAGATGCATGCTGAATTTTTTCCACTGGGGGGGTGGGGGTGCAAAGTCCAAATTTGGGCCTACTGAAAGAAAAAGAAAACCCATAAAAACTCACACATGGACTTAGTGTTTTTTTTAATCTATGAGGACTTGATTGTTGATCCTCTGCTTTGCGTTGTTCTTATGTGGCCTTCAAGGATGGAATTTGGAACAAACATCTGAGTTTAATCTCAAGTTGGCATGGTGGAAAACGCTACATTAGTCAGCTATGTGCGCCATGGTGGACTTATTTTCTCTTTAGAGCTTTTTTTTTCTACAAATACTTCTTTCCTCGCTATCTCATTACGGAAAATATGCATACTGATCAGTGCCGATTGTTTAAACTTAAGTTCAACTTAAAATTCTACACTGTCTGAGTCTTATTTTTAAGGCCGAATGTTTTGTGCTGTTCTGGAAATGGTTAAGCTTTGAGAATAGAGCTTAAAAATGTGAATAGAAAAAAGCTATGAGTATATTTTTGCAAAAGTAATAAAATCATTTTATCATTATATACTCCTGGTTTAGGTTTCCTCTAAGTGCAAAATGTAATGATACTTTTTTTTTTCAGGGATTCATACATTCTACCTTCGTTTAATTTTGTGGCAGAGCAAAGCTTAAACAGAAACTCTGATGGTGAATACATCCCAGATTTCTCCAGTTTTATATTTAGCTTTTCTTTTTAACCGGTAATACTTTGAAAAAAAAATTAAATTTTGAGACAAGTTGTAAGATTAAACGATTGTTAAACTTTAGCCTTAACAAAACATTCATCCATTTTTAAAAATGATTGTTTCTGGGCTAGCAGAAACCTATTTAAATTGGGGGGTCCTTCATAAGGCAACACATTATGCAAACAGTGAAACAGATTACACAGTCTAGATGAAAAATGATAACTTAAACATTTGCATGCTTTCTTTCAAACCAATTTTTTTTTAAATCTGTCAGTACAGCTAGATAAAATAATGACCGTGTAAAAAAAAGGTTGTACTACCACAGATATTTTATTTGGGCTATCTTTTATCACTGAGCTGCATCAGATTGTAAATCCTCACCTCCCAAAGCAGATTTAGCTGCATGGCAAGAACTCCCGCAGTGCTACAGTACATCTGGTAGATCCTCATTCTTCCCCTTCTGAGATACTTTTATCAACGTAGTCCGTAGAATCAAACTCTCAACTTCAATATTAGATTCACTAATCTACTTGTAGATCTGCTTGTCAGGTAATTCACATAAGTCTTAGCAGAAAAAAAAAACTCCAAAGAAAAATGTTTTTATATATTAATTTGCTCACCAAAACATTTTTAAATTAGCCAAAGATGTTTCAGATGGCAAGTAATGTGGAGGCCAAGGGAGGAAGAACCTTTATGAATGACATGCACACAAACCGCTAAAGAGTCTCTGAGGGATATTTGAGAAGGCTTGTTGCATTGAAAGTGTCCTTTTTTCATGAACCAAGGACAGATGGACCCAGTATTCAAGGAGAGACAGTCAGTAGGAAAGTTCAAAAGGTTGATTAAATAAACAAACAAAACAAAAGCGGAGCTGTGGCTCGCCGACACTGCAGGCGGGGGGGGCGGGGCACCGCCCAATCTCAGACACTCAAGGGGAGAAACACAGGTAAGTGACCACGATCATCTGACTGAAGATGATGTTCTCAGTGAGTCACTTACCTGGTTTAGCAGTTCAGTCCATACCCCTTGAGGGGTGCAATCCAGACAATAGGCTGACAGCTGACGCAGCTCGCGTCACCCAGAGTGTCCCCAGTGCTGCAGCTCTGGAGGAGTCTGGGGAAGCCGATCCTGATCAGGGATGCAGATCAGACAGAACAGGTTGCAGATCTGGCAGGAACAGAACAGGTAGCAGGATCCAGGCTTCCAGGCTTTAACAGAGCTCCGGGAAAGGAGGGTACAGAGTCTAACTGGGACCAGAAGCATGACCAGGTGGCCACGCAAAGGAGCAGACAGGATCAGGTGCAGACAGGCAGGCTCAGTGGAAGAGATAGCCGAGACAGGACGTGGAACTGGAACTTGAAGCAGGACTTTAAACTGGTCTCCTCCCTGGAGCCAGGCTTACTGGATAAAAACGGAACCTCCCCACATAATGAGCCAAAAACCCAGAGGACTCCGCGGGGGAGGAACAGTGGACGATCAGAAGACGAGACAAACACAAAAACCCTCTTTCCACTGGCTGCTAGGATCCAGGACACGAACCATGGAACAAAACTAACAGGCAGGCTAACAGAAAGACAAGTAATGATCTGGCACTGAATGCTCAGGCTGAACTGAATATAACCAAGAGGAAACAGGTGAGAGGAATAAATAATAATGAGGCAGGGAGGGAAAACAGACAGGTGAAAGTAATGACTAATTAAGGGAGAGCAAACAGGCCAGATCATGACACCTTTAAAATAATAGTAGATAAAATGTGAATAAACCCTGATGCAAAGATGTTAAATGCAGTCAAAACAGTGCAGTTTCATTCAGTTGTATGGGGAAAAATGAATAATGATTCAGAATTGCATTAAACTGTGATAAGTCTGAAAGAGTATGGGTTAGCTTAGCAGGCCCCAGGAGGTCTAGTCCACTGTAGTAATTTATTTCCTGATAAAAATCACCTTAAAATCCTTTCTGTTTTATCACTCATCTCTGCCCAATCTGCACCGGCTATGGGATCCTATGCTACTTCCGGGAGCTAACTTTTTCATATTTGGATTTAAACATAAATCTAGTCTTTTTTAATTTGATGTTTTCCTTTCATGTAGAATTATGGTATATAGTGCGTAATCTAAAGAAAGAAACAACAAAAATAAAGATAAACATGGTTTAATCATCATCTTTGAGTATGCCCGATGATGAGGTCAGAGAAGCAGTTTAACGGAGAAAATGTAAAAAGCACAAAAAATGTGTCAGAAAAGTAAAAAAACTTAAAAAAATATGTTTATTAGCATTGTTTAGTGAGTAAAGGATAGATATAAGCGATTTTAGTACCATAATTACATTATTTATAGAAACCCAGATATATATCTAGTCGTGCATGCGCAGGACGGATTGTGGACGTTCGTGAAAAAAGGCCACTGGCAACAGAAAGTTGAATGGGAAAGAGTTCCTTTTCTAAACTTCATCGGAGGGCTTCGCCTTTAGAGGGGAATCATTCCTGTTACATCACTGACATTTGATCTCAACAGGGGCATAGACTAATTGGAAAACATGTTCCTTTCGTCTTTTTTAACAACTGTTTCAGCAAACTATTATACAAACAGGTTATATACATGTATCTATCTTAAAATATATAAAATCTCCTGTTTTGGCCATTGCTTGAAAAAAGTTGTACGAACCGATCTTCAACACTAAGGACACTAAAGTTGCTTACTCTACCTTTAGACATATGTGCGTATATTTACCCTTCTTCCTTCCTTCCTTTTGTCTCTTCTTTTGCATGTGCTTATCTTATATTGACTTTGTTCTTAACCAGTATCCTTTTTCATTCCTTTCCCTACTTCTATGCTCTTTCTTTCCTTCCACGTTTCCTCCCACCCTTTCTCCCTTCTTCCAATTTGTCAGATTTTTTCTTTTTCTCTTTTTTCTGTGCTTCCTTCCTTTTGCATAGAGAAGGGCTGAGACCTCTGGGAAATTGGGTGTGGAAGACTGTGGAATTTTGAAATGTAAAATGTGTAGAAACGCTATATGAATGACCAGAGGCAGTTCAGACGGTGGTTGCTCTTTTGAGGTTTTGGAAACACACTATTAGAACATGTGGAAAACATTATCTTCCAAACAATTCTTGGTAATATAATTTCTCTCAACACTGGCCCTGAAATAACAATATATTATCTATATATTAGGCAGCCAAAGCAAACAATGGAAAGATTTTTATGTCACAGTATGACAAATAGAAACCACACTTAAAAATTAGCTTAAAGTGATAAATAACTACTGAGGTCAAGTTGAAGAGTTTTTAAAACCAGGAAGCTTCAGTGTTATGTTGTTGTTTAATAAGATGAATTAGATAAGACAGATTAGTTGGTTTAAATAACTTATCCTTTCTGTATTTTTTGTACAGCTTTGTCAATTTGTATCTTCTCCAACATGCACCAATAGAATGGTGGCTTAAAGGGCATTAATAAAGAAATCTGACCAAAATGTAATCTGGTTAAGACAAACCCATCAGTCTGGTTTTTCAGCAGCTGCTAACATTTTACTCTCCTGCAGGATTTTTCCACATTACTGCACTCTCATCCCTTTTGGTTTCTCAATGCGACCCCTTCTCTTTGAAGCAGATATCAGAATCTTGAGTCATTCTGTTCAACAAGAGCTCACGGGGTGAGTCATGGACTGAGAGAGCTTTTTGACTCATGCCTCACTAGCAAAGTTCAACCATCAGCAGTGCAAACATTACTGTGAAATCTTGTTTAGACACTTGAGAGCAGACCAAAGAATGCAGAGCAACGGTTTTAGGTCATGGCAACTCTCATGAAAGTCCTTGGGGGAGATTTTTTTTTCTTGTTGAAAATGCATTATTAGAAAAAATAAAATCTTTCTGGGAAGTGGATTGTTGGGTTAGAATAAATGTCATCAGAAAAAAAGAGGACAGCACCTTTGATGAGGAACACTATGATCACTCCTCTGAAACAGTTTATTAACGGCTAAATTAACTTAAAATGTCGAAACCTACCGGCAAAATATGTTCGATTTTATTATTCTGGTGCCTGAGGCTTGGATTACATACCAGAAAAACGCCTTCCAGCCGCCATGAACAGTAGCGGAAAACAGCAAAGAGGTGACCGGGCCAGAGGCTGCAGTTGAACGGGATTTCCAGGGACAGAGCTCCGCCGTAAAACCGCTCAGACCGCTGGTTTACGGGGTTCTGAGCGGCTTCGACCGTGAAATAATATGCGATGGCAGGACCGTAATCTTGATAAACTGACTGCACAGATGAAGTTTTTAGGTGGACTTTCTCACTCAAAAACATATTAAAACTACTTTTTACCCACTGATCACAGCAAATGTAGCAAAGCTGCTCACTGCCACTGAAAACACAGGAGCAGCAGAAGCATCAGATGCATCTGGACACCCTTTACTGGACGTGCTTCAGGAACTTCAAAGATGCTCTTGACGCGCTTCTGAACTTACTGTGTACAAGCATCAAAAATAAAGCAGCAGAAGCTTTTTGCTGCTTCCAGCGCTTGCAGGCATTAGCCTTTGATTGGTCTGCAGATTGTTCTCCAGAACGTGGTTTCAGGACTACCTAACATGAGGAGGATTTGAGGAATCAAGTTCATTTAGCCGTGTTGTCTTTCTTCTTCCTGATGTGTCTCCCCTGAGAGAGAGAATACAGTAAAGAGAATGAGGGTCTATGAGGTGATGTCTATGCCTTTGTCCCTATATGGCTTTTGGCATTACAAAGGTATTGTAAAAAATCATATGCTATGTGTTGTTTGTTTTTCCTTTTTATTTCTCTTACAAACACATTATCATCTTAGTCGGCTTTTAAAAATATTTAACCCATCTGCCTTGGAGAGCAGTGAGCTGCCAATGCACAGCACCCAGCGAGCAATCAGGCGTAAAGGATCTTGCCCAGAGAGCCAGAGTGTAAGTCTGTGGGAGTGGGTTTTGAACTTACAACCTCAGGATTCCAAGCCCTATGTCCTAACCACTAGGACGATCATCTTTTAAAAAGTTTTCTGATTTTATCCTTTCCTCTTTTATGAATTATGTTTTGGTTTTCATTTTTTAGATTTATTTTCATATAGTCATTATTTTCCTTCATGTTTTTTGCAGATACGGAATAAGGAAATAATAATGTTTCTTCCATAACCTATAACCCTGGATTACTGATACAATTCATTTATTTAATGACATTGTAGATTTGATCCTAAATCTACCATTTAGGTCCCATATTCTGCCTTTTAAAGCCATTCATAATCACCTATAGGTAAATATACAATAACTATTTTGGTATTATTTCTTTATGAAATGTAGGTGTTGTGTTGTCTTCCAAACCCAGAGAAAAAAAAATGCCTTCAAAGCAAAGCCTTCTCTCCCTGTCTGGGTGCCACCCATTTTTTCACACCACTTCTGAAGGCTGAACAAGTTTGGGGTTTCTGGAGGCCAAAAACAGATTTTCACAGCCTTGAAATTAGCCATAAAAGAGAGGTTGCTGCCCTGTGCAGATTGACTTTTAATAGTCTTGACTTTGAGCCACAAGCATCAAGCCCTGCTTCACATAATTCACGTAATCCCTGATTGGGCGAAGTGGGTGTTTGTTTACAGTGCAGGCAAACCGCGGTTAAGGGAGGTGCTTCCTGGCAGGAGGACTCTTACCTAGTTATTCTCCAACAACAATCATGAGGATTACTCAGAGATACTGTCACGATTTGGTGGTGTTGGTTAGAGGACCTAAATGCAGAGACGAGTTGGTTGAGATTAATTTAAGTGATTTAATAGGTTTTCAGGTTCTGAGGCAGGAGGTAAACAGGCTCTGAGGCAGGAGTCAAAAATCCAACAAAAATATCTTAAGAACCAGAATCTAGGAGACATCAGGGAAAACCCAAAAACTAAGAACCAGGAAGAGACAAGGAAGGACGACAGAGAACTGACCAGAGGTTTGATGAGATGTAAGACGAGGATCCAGCAAAGAGGAACTGAAGAGGGAGGGCTTTTAAAGGGGACAGAGACAGGGAGAGGGCTAATGAGAGAATTGAACACAGGTGAGAGCTGAACAGAAAACAGAGCAAGAGAAAGAGGGTAGCAGAGGATAACAAATGAAAAGCTGGAAGACAGGAACTAATAAGAAAACATCAACAAAATAATAATCAAATAACTAGAATAAAGAAACATGGTGAAAAGAAAAACAAAACTACATAAAGCAAAGCGCAAC
>NW_015150731.1:279119-281185 GCF_000732505.1 Cyprinodon variegatus
CACTGAAAAAATAATGCATTTACTTAACCATATTGAGTTATTTTTAACACAATTGTTTTATGTCTTACCCTACTATCATGAAACAATTGTGTTAAAGTAACTCAATATGGTTAAGTAAATGCATTATTTTTTCAGTGAAGGGGATGGGTCGAAATGCAGAGAACTAATTTCCCATTGTGGGACAATAAAGGGATTTAGATTTTTTACATTACATTTATTTAAATTCTATAAGTCAATCAAGAAAAAAATTACCTAGAGTGTTATCAGAAGGACTCCATGGAATCTGAAAGTCATTTGCTTTGCAATGAAACAGCATTTTTTGTTTATTAGCACAAAAATGCCACTTAAGACTTAATATCTTGCCTTTTAATATAAGCTATAAATATTTCATTTGTTCTTTAAAACTCTACATTTGTATTCAGTTGTCCCTTTTACCAAATATCTTGAAAAATCTAGCCCTATTGTTGGCCAACACCCCAGAGTGTGAGAATGAAGTTGTTTTGATAGCTGCTATCCAGACATGTGGTTTGACCTATGATTCAGATTTTCCTCATCCCGCTGTTGGATGCGAGACTGACCAAAGAAAAAACACATTATACCCTCAAATCTGTGTTTCCAATGGAGGGACAATGAGAATAATTATTTAAAATCTAGATTCACACAAGACATAAGTCATTTACTCTGCTCTGGAAGCTAAAAGGTTTGTGTAACCATCTTTAGTTTTTATGGTTTGACTAGAAAATGGCTGTAAAGTTGAGGGTGGAAACTTAGAGCTGGGTTGGTAATGGTAGTTCAGGTGCTTATCATCACTTTAGATGATCTTAAGCTTTTGTGATACCAAAATTAAAAATCTTTGACATTATAAAATTTGTTGAAGCTCTAGAAAATGACTTTTTTGGAAACAACTTAGATGTTAAGAACTATTGTAGGAGTGCTTTAAAGACTTCACAATATTCTCACTATGTCCTCAATGGAAATACCAGGGTCTGACCTGTTGAAATGTTCACTGATCACCATGGCAGACTTTATTGAGATGAATAACAAGCTCCCAGGTCCCAGCATGTTGGAGGTGGTAAAGATGCTTCCTAACTGTCAAGCAAGAGTACTGGAGAAAAAGGGAAACTCTGACCAACAGCTGGACCCAGCATCCAGGAGAAGCAGAGTGGCCTTGTAACAGAGGACAAGGAAATTACCTCTCGGTAGTCTCAGCGTCATGTGAGCTTGGCTGTCTGGCCCTTATATAGTTTGTGGTTCTTGAGAAGGTTTATAAACATTCTTCAAGGTATTCTGTGGGGGGAGCTATGGTAGTATGGGGTGCTGAGGGATGGTTTTAAGGATTATCTAGTCCTTCTATGGCCAAAGCTAAAACTGTGTTAATGTTTGCACTTGGAAGAAAATCGAGATAAGTCATTTAAAAAAATAAAAAAGTGCATTTGTTCTTGGATTAAGTAAAAAGAGACATTATGCCAATGGAACAAATACATTTACACTTCAAATGAGAAAACACAATTGCATTGTCTTATTGCAAGTGCATATTATCTAATTATCTTATTTTAAGAGTAAAAATACTGATTTGAATGGCAAACTATGTCATTTACCTACTGAAATTAAGGATAAAAACACTTAATTTAAGAAATTTTTACTTATTTCTACACCGTTTTTTAAGTGTACAATGTGTATTATTTTAGTAGAAGAGGAGGGTGTCTGGTTTGGTAACCTCAATATTTTTTTTGTTTGTTTGTTTTTTGTACTGGTATTTGCATTTTGCAGATGAGTTGACTCAGTTAGCTATTTCAAATCATTACCATCTGGGGAGTTCAGGCTACAACAGAGTCATCATACTTAACTCCTCAAACATCCAAATATATTTAAGTTGCAATAATTAGCAAGACGTCAGCTGACATTCCATGCAAAACATTTTTTACAATTACCTACGTGTACTCTGTCTTGAACAATAAAATGCTTGGTGGTAAATAATCCCAACATGGAATTTTTTAACACAGAGCTTTAGAGACATAGGAAATGCATGGTATTGGTATGTTTGAATAGGTGATCTCAAATATCCA
>NW_015150731.1:282656-284321 GCF_000732505.1 Cyprinodon variegatus
AGAGTATTGCTGGTGCTCTTTTGTTGTTATGATTTCACAGAAATAGATTGGAACAAGACCTAGAAAGAATTGCCCTTTTTATAAAAGTGTACCAATGATGCAGCCTGTGGGTATTCATAAAGGGCTATCCTACCCAACAATTTAACTCACTGATGGGTCAACTTTTTGCATTTCATTATAAATTTCGTGGAAAACTGTGTCAGTGTCGTAAAGCCACTGGGCGGAAGCACCTATGTATAAAAGGTTACCATAGTCCTACAGAGATAAAAAAATAAATAAAAAATGGCAGCAATAAGTTGCTTTTTTCAACTTTTTAAGTACTTGAAGCGCATTTTTTTTTTTAGTGAGTGAGTGAGTGATCCCATCCAAAGCAACCACAGCAGAAATCATACCCGGTCTCATCTTAGAGTTTCTAATATGTCTAAGTTTTGTCTTAGAAACACTCAGAACAAGCTTCTGTTGTAGCAAGTTATGCTGAAAGATATTAAAAGCACTCTGCAAGTGCTTCAAGACAAGCTCAAAAGAGAAACCACAGCAATAAATAACTGTTTCGTCAACATAAATTTGTATTAGCCACATTATGAACCAGGTTATTTATATATTTATTACTTAAAAGTGGAACTAAAATAGAACCTTGAGGTAAACCCTTTGAAACAGTCATAAATTTAGAGCACAGAGCATCACATCTAATAAACTGAGATCTTCAGCTAAGGTAGTTTGAAAACCACACAACTGCTTACTCTGAGAGTCCTGAATTTAAAAGCCTTAACTTTAAAACATTATGGTCAACTATTTTCGAAAGTTTTAGACAAATCTATAAAAAGAGATGCACTGTGCTGTTTTTTGTCAAATGTGACCAAAACGTAATTAAAAACTTTTATAGTAACTGTAGTGTTGCTGTGTTTTTTTCCTAAAGCTTGACTGATATGTGGACAAAATGTAATGGATATTTATTCTTTCAGTTACTCGGTCCTTCAAGAATTATCACCAGTAATGACACGTTTGATATTGGCATATAGTTATTTAAACTGTTGGGTCATCTCATGTTTTACTAAAAGGATGAATAAAGGAGATTTCTGCCAGAAATCTCAGCATTCTGCCAGAGTGAGTCTTTCACTTTTAATCTGGTAATGTAATAAGTTGATTCTCTGTTCTCACTTTTCCAATAACCTAATATTGTAAATCCAATAGATGTTTGCTCTTCTCTGTCCACAAACAGAGGCAACTTGTCAGTAGATTAGAAAGCGTTAGCTCTAACAGGTTGAGCGTGACAGTGAAATGAAGTGACCCAAAGACAACTACAGCTGACGCAGACAGAGTTATAGGCTCTCCACTGAGAAATGTCCAAATAGCATGCGGGCAGAAGTAGAAGCTCAATTACAATATGCGTTCTGTTAAGTCAGAGAAAACGTAATTTTATGGTTAATCAGGGGAAGAAGCAAAAAATAAAAAAAAAGGAATTTCAGATTACAGCTGCGACACGTATAACATAATGTGAAAGATTTAGCTGTTCTAAACAATACATTTTTTTTTACTAAAATAAAATCAGGTGGAATTAATAAAAATTACACATTTCATAATGATACAGGGTTTTATTTTCTCTAAAATTGGTAAAAAAAAATAATAATACGTATATATTTATATATATATATATATATATATATA
>NW_015150731.1:287654-300164 GCF_000732505.1 Cyprinodon variegatus
TATTGGTTGTGAACATATTATATTTCTGAAGTCTAAACTTTCCAATCTAGATTCCGAATCTTCTCAGGAGCGACCCGGGTCCTGCTTCACTCCTCCAGCCATGGACCTTAGCCTGTCCCCATCTTCTCAACGTGCCTTGTCCCTGTCTCCTTCTCCCTCCTCCCCATCCTCCCCCTGCCCTCCCTCACCTTTGGAGTCACAACACAGCAGCAGCCCTCAGCCACATCTCCTTTCTCGGGTAAGAGACGTTATACACAAAGATCACAAAAACGTAGCCGATTTGCCACAGCCAACCAAAAAATGTATATATGCCTATATATATATATTGGAGGGGTGCCAATAATAAAAAAAATTAATAGAATCAATGTTATTTATAAAGAATCCCATAAAATGATTATTGCTAAGAGCAGGGGGAATGGACGGTTCAGCAGAGCTATGGCTTTGGGTGAGTTTGGCAACTGTATTAAAAAAGAAACCTAGGAGTATTGTTATTGTCATCTATTAATGAAGAGAAGTATTGTGCTCTTGTTTTAAGAAGGATTGTTTATACAACAGTAAAACTTTCTTCCAGATTAATTAGGATACCTATAGATGTCTAGTAGAGTGCTGTTTTCCTTCTAAATTTGCTAGTATTAGGGTTCAAAGAATCCAGCTTTAAGTTAAACCAGGGAACCGGTTTTTCCATAGGAGTTATGTCATCTAAAGCAGTGCAAGGAGGAAGTAATCCCATCAACGAAATTCTATTTTTTTTAAGGGGAATAAATTAACTGGTTGCCCTCTGCAGTGTTGTTCTGTAATAAAGGGGGAAAAGGGACTACACTATTTAAAAGGTATTAGTGGGGGAGGAGATCTCTGGTAAATTCAGTTTTAAGGCTACCAAAAGTAGTCAGATACGACTGCATTGTGTGGAAATACTGTTGTTTATTCACATTAAATATGTCAGCACAAGGTCCAAAGTATGAAGATAAGAATGGGTGGGTCTCTGCACATTTTGAACAAAGCCAATTCAGTCTAACAAAGCATTAATGGCTGCATTCAAGCTATCGCCTTGTTGACATGAATATATAAAAAATAAATAAATAAAAGCCCAACTGTTATTAACTTGTCAGTATTTAAAACCTGATGAAAAGTCTAAAAAAGAATTTCAAAAAATTAAGAATAATGGACTGTTTTTTTTTAATTAGCCGTTTGGATGGGGGAAACTAAGGTTTTTTTGCTTAAAATAATTAACTAACTATTAAGTAGCTTTGGACTAGTCAGTAAATCAGACTAAAATATTGTTGCTACTTATTCTTGCCCAGAATTTCTGGGCATATTAAAAATTAAATATCTAACATAATCCTCTTGTTGCAGTGAGGTTTCTTTTAGACAATGTAAATCAATCTTATTTCCACAAATCAAGCCATTAACTCATAAACGTTTGAAATAGAGATATGCTCAATAAACCACATTTAATTGTTTTAACTTTTTTCTCAGTTATTGTTTGCTGTTGTAATAATATATAATACTAGCTATTAATATTGATAACAATATCCTGATATACTCCTTTAGGATTTACTTCTAATTTATTTGATTTTGGACACTGTTTGGATGTAGTAATGGGTGGGTAACAGTAGAGAAGCTGCAGAGAGGGGTGTTAAACTGGTGTTATTCCTGGTCTTCACCCTGGGCTGCATTTTTTCAGAGATGTATATGGGTGTTTTTCTTCTCTCTTGTCCCTAAGTGATAAGTGTGAATCCTTCATGCAGTGAAGAGAATCCCAATCCTCAGTTTTTGTTTATAAACTTTACACAACTAGCATGTCTTCAGTTAAATGAGGTAATTATTAAGCTGTTTAAAAACTAAATTTGATTTCACCGACTGCACAAAAAAAATGTAGGCTCTGCCTAGCAGTGTTACACATTAGACCAAACACTGGGGTGCAGCAGACTCCACTAAAGGTAAAAGCCTTTTTTGCTAATCAAAATAGTTATTTTTTTTACTTGTAACCAAAAAGGAAAGGAGGATCTTATTATTTTTTTTATTCTTGTCATTGTTGTTTAGGTGTAGCATTTTGGAGAAAAGATAAAGGTTACGTTGTTTTTAGATATCAAAAGCTAAGCAGTCACAAACAGAGGTTTTCATTATTTTGTGCTGGCAGGTATTAGAGAAGGCTGCAAGGTGGTGCAGTTTGTAGCACTGTTGCCTTGCAGCAAAAAAAGTTCTTGGTTTGATTCCCAGCCTGGGTTATTTCTGCAAGAGTTTACATGTTCTCCCTGTGCATGTGTGGGTTATCTCTGGGTATTCCACCTTCCTCCTGCTGTCCAAAAACATGGCTATATCTGCATCTCTAAATTGTCCTAGTGTGTGTCTGTTTGTGTGTGATTGTATGTCTCTGTGTTTCCCTGCAAAAGACTGGCGACCTGTCCATGGTTTACCTCACCTCTCACCCATATAACACCTGAAATAGGCAATGTGACCCAGGATGGATGGAGATTTTTATAAATTTTTATTTTTTTTTAAGATACAGTAAATACACAGAAACATTAACCCCTTTAAAAAACAAATTAAGAATTTTAAATGGCACAAGAGCACATTTTTGTTAGAAACTTACAATAGAATGGAAATATTATTATTATTATTACAGCAGAAAAAAATTGGGGATGTCTGTTACTTTGAAATGATAACACAGGCACAGCTTCTTCCAGACGGGCTCCTTGCTTTGTTTATTTGACACCGTCAAAATACAGCAATGGATACATAACCTTTAAAATTTTATCAAGTTGCTTTACCTTGTGGCCACCTGCCACTTCGGAGATCCTTGGTTAAGTACTCACACTTTTTACATTCTAAACATATACATTGTTAGAACACCATAGACAACAAATGTACAAATATTTCAACACAGTAATTACAAAATACCTTTTATAGTAAGTAAACAACCAACCAACAACTAACCAGTCTGCTGCAGATTCCTAACAAGGCTACCGTGCAGTTCTTGCTGCGAAGTACATATTTCCTGCAGCCTCTTATGCTCACATATAAGTCTCCAGACAAGACCAATGACAAAACTGTTTTGTGACATAATAAATGTATCTTATAAATAAAACAAACATTTTAATGTGAGTCAAAATTAAACAAACCAAAAGTTTAACCTTTGAAAACAAATATTTAATTTGCTGCAGAAATAATATTAGTGACACTTGCAAAGTCAGTGGAAACCCAAAAAGGCAATTTGATGTAAACAGGTTCTCAAATTACTAAAAGAAACTATAAAAGTAACATTTACAAGATGAAAAAAGTTTGAGTCCAAAGCAGGAATAATTGCTGGTATTAAATGCCTTACTGTAGGCCCTGGCATTTTTCCATCCACACTGGCCCACTTATAGATACGGTATATATTTTTGCACAATATTCGAACATAAATTCGTCAAATATAAGAGGAACTTGTAGTTTTGTTTAAAGAAAGCATTTTAGTTTTATTATAATTTAGTATGTTACATGGATTTTATAGTTTGAAGAAATAGAAAATTACACCATATGCCAACCGTCACAAGGATGTGCATGACAAGGAAGGCCTGCATGCATCATTTATGCAGTTAACATTGTATTGCTCATTGAGCTCCTGGAGTTGTTTACTCACAGGTAGGAGCCACGTCCGGAGAGTAAGTGTTGATTTAAGGAGGGCCGGAAAATGCCGGGAAAATGCCCTGTATTACAGATTACCAGTCCAAGCCTTACTGTGATTAAACTAAATTAAGTGAGCAACATGTCGGCTCACTGAAAGTCTCTTCTGTTTGCGGAGTTTCTCTCCGCAAAAAGAAGATGCTTGTTTACAGTTTTAATTGAACTCTTAATCCTTTCTCTGTTGTTCTCTTGTCTGTTAGGAAGCATCTTGGCATCACAGTGTTGAAGGTAGAGCCTCTCAGCCTGGATTTCCATTTTATCTCTCCATGAGGAGCCTCCAAAGAGGCTACAGCTTTCCCTCTCCGTCTTCAATGTTCATCAGTCAGCAAAGAGATAAACCTGTTTCTCCGGAGCCCTCCCAGGATGGCCAGCTGATCTGTCGGTGGAAGAAGGTATACTGCTTGACAAATTGTTCATAGTGTTTTAAAAATGCAGTGCAAATCGTTGTTTAACTCTTATTTACAATTAAGACTAAGAGGCCTCTGATCCAATTACTGGTCATTTATGTTTGTGAAATTAGCTGGCACTCTAATCCCGTCCACTAGAGGGTGTTACGAACTAATAATAATAAAAACAGATGTCAGTCTACTAAAAAAAAAGAAAAATGCAGAGAGAGTTCAGTCAAAAATCTCTAATTATTTGTGGGGTGTACCATAGTAACAATATCACCAAATGAATATGTAAGAAAAAGATGAATAAAAATGCATTAAGTATTATTACACAAGGATGAAAAAGTTTANTTTTTTTAAGGGGAATAAATTAACTGGTTGCCCTCTGCAGTGTTGTTCTGTAATAAAGGGGGAAAAGGGACTACACTATTTAAAAGGTATTAGTGGGGGAGGAGATCTCTGGTAAATTCAGTTTTAAGGCTACCAAAAGTAGTCAGATACGACTGCATTGTGTGGAAATACTGTTGTTTATTCACATTAAATATGTCAGCACAAGGTCCAAAGTATGAAGATAAGAATGGGTGGGTCTCTGCACATTTTGAACAAAGCCAATTCAGTCTAACAAAGCATTAATGGCTGCATTCAAGCTATCGCCTTGTTGACATGAATATATAAAAAATAAATAAATAAAAGCCCAACTGTTATTAACTTGTCAGTATTTAAAACCTGATGAAAAGTCTAAAAAAGAATTTCAAAAAATTAAGAATAATGGACTGTTTTTTTTTAATTAGCCGTTTGGATGGGGGAAACTAAGGTTTTTTTGCTTAAAATAATTAACTAACTATTAAGTAGCTTTGGACTAGTCAGTAAATCAGACTAAAATATTGTTGCTACTTATTCTTGCCCAGAATTTCTGGGCATATTAAAAATTAAATATCTAACATAATCCTCTTGTTGCAGTGAGGTTTCTTTTAGACAATGTAAATCAATCTTATTTCCACAAATCAAGCCATTAACTCATAAACGTTTGAAATAGAGATATGCTCAATAAACCACATTTAATTGTTTTAACTTTTTTCTCAGTTATTGTTTGCTGTTGTAATAATATATAATACTAGCTATTAATATTGATAACAATATCCTGATATACTCCTTTAGGATTTACTTCTAATTTATTTGATTTTGGACACTGTTTGGATGTAGTAATGGGTGGGTAACAGTAGAGAAGCTGCAGAGAGGGGTGTTAAACTGGTGTTATTCCTGGTCTTCACCCTGGGCTGCATTTTTTCAGAGATGTATATGGGTGTTTTTCTTCTCTCTTGTCCCTAAGTGATAAGTGTGAATCCTTCATGCAGTGAAGAGAATCCCAATCCTCAGTTTTTGTTTATAAACTTTACACAACTAGCATGTCTTCAGTTAAATGAGGTAATTATTAAGCTGTTTAAAAACTAAATTTGATTTCACCGACTGCACAAAAAAAATGTAGGCTCTGCCTAGCAGTGTTACACATTAGACCAAACACTGGGGTGCAGCAGACTCCACTAAAGGTAAAAGCCTTTTTTGCTAATCAAAATAGTTATTTTTTTTACTTGTAACCAAAAAGGAAAGGAGGATCTTATTATTTTTTTTATTCTTGTCATTGTTGTTTAGGTGTAGCATTTTGGAGAAAAGATAAAGGTTACGTTGTTTTTAGATATCAAAAGCTAAGCAGTCACAAACAGAGGTTTTCATTATTTTGTGCTGGCAGGTATTAGAGAAGGCTGCAAGGTGGTGCAGTTTGTAGCACTGTTGCCTTGCAGCAAAAAAAGTTCTTGGTTTGATTCCCAGCCTGGGTTATTTCTGCAAGAGTTTACATGTTCTCCCTGTGCATGTGTGGGTTATCTCTGGGTATTCCACCTTCCTCCTGCTGTCCAAAAACATGGCTATATCTGCATCTCTAAATTGTCCTAGTGTGTGTCTGTTTGTGTGTGATTGTATGTCTCTGTGTTTCCCTGCAAAAGACTGGCGACCTGTCCATGGTTTACCTCACCTCTCACCCATATAACACCTGAAATAGGCAATGTGACCCAGGATGGATGGAGATTTTTATAAATTTTTATTTTTTTTTAAGATACAGTAAATACACAGAAACATTAACCCCTTTAAAAAACAAATTAAGAATTTTAAATGGCACAAGAGCACATTTTTGTTAGAAACTTACAATAGAATGGAAATATTATTATTATTATTACAGCAGAAAAAAATTGGGGATGTCTGTTACTTTGAAATGATAACACAGGCACAGCTTCTTCCAGACGGGCTCCTTGCTTTGTTTATTTGACACCGTCAAAATACAGCAATGGATACATAACCTTTAAAATTTTATCAAGTTGCTTTACCTTGTGGCCACCTGCCACTTCGGAGATCCTTGGTTAAGTACTCACACTTTTTACATTCTAAACATATACATTGTTAGAACACCATAGACAACAAATGTACAAATATTTCAACACAGTAATTACAAAATACCTTTTATAGTAAGTAAACAACCAACCAACAACTAACCAGTCTGCTGCAGATTCCTAACAAGGCTACCGTACATATTTCCTGCAGCCTCTTATGCTCACATATAAGTCTCCAGACAAGACCAATGACAAAACTGTTTTGTGACATAATAAATGTATCTTATAAATAAAACAAACATTTTAATGTGAGTCAAAATTAAACAAACCAAAAGTTTAACCTTTGAAAACAAATATTTAATTTGCTGCAGAAATAATATTAGTGACACTTGCAAAGTCAGTGGAAACCCAAAAAGGCAATTTGATGTAAACAGGTTCTCAAATTACTAAAAGAAACTATAAAAGTAACATTTACAAGATGAAAAAAGTTTGAGTCCAAAGCAGGAATAATTGCTGGTATTAAATGCCTTACTGTAGGCCCTGGCATTTTTCCATCCACACTGGCCCACTTATAGATACGGTATATATTTTTGCACAATATTCGAACATAAATTCGTCAAATATAAGAGGAACTTGTAGTTTTGTTTAAAGAAAGCATTTTAGTTTTATTATAATTTAGTATGTTACATGGATTTTATAGTTTGAAGAAATAGAAAATTACACCATATGCCAACCGTCACAAGGATGTGCATGACAAGGAAGGCCTGCATGCATCATTTATGCAGTTAACATTGTATTGCTCATTGAGCTCCTGGAGTTGTTTACTCACAGGTAGGAGCCACGTCCGGAGAGTAAGTGTTGATTTAAGGAGGGCCGGAAAATGCCGGGAAAATGCCCTGTATTACAGATTACCAGTCCGAGCCTTACTGTGATTAAACTAAATTAAGTGAGCAACATGTCGGCTCACTGAAAGTCTCTTCTGTTTGCGGAGTTTCTCTCCGCAAAAAGAAGATGCTTGTTTACAGTTTTAATTGAACTCTTAATCCTTTCTCTGTTGTTCTCTTGTCTGTTAGGAAGCATCTTGGCATCACAGTGTTGAAGGTAGAGCCTCTCAGCCTGGATTTCCATTTTATCTCTCCATGAGGAGCCTCCAAAGAGGCTACAGCTTTCCCTCTCCGTCTTCAGTGTTCATCAGTCAGCAAAGAGATAAACCTGTTTCTCCGGAGCCCTCCCAGGATGGCCAGCTGATCTGTCGGTGGAAGAAGGTATACTGCTTGACAAATTGTTCATAGTGTTTTAAAAATGCAGTGCAAATCGTTGTTTAACTCTTATTTACAATTAAGACTAAGAGGCCTCTGATCCAATTACTGGTCATTTATGTTTGTGAAATTAGCTGGCACTCTAATCCCGTCCACTAGAGGGTGTTACGAACTAATAATAATAAAAACAGATGTCAGTCTACTAAAAAAAAAGAAAAATGCAGAGAGAGTTCAGTCAAAAATCTCTAATTATTTGTGGGGTGTACCATAGTAACAATATCACCAAATGAATATGTAAGAAAAAGATGAATAAAAATGCATTAAGTATTATTACACAAGGATGAAAAAGTTTACCCAGGAACTAAAATTTGAATTTTAAAATTAGTATAACAGATTTGTGATTCATACTTCTTTTTTTTAACTTATACCTTTCCGAGGTTGCTGCAGCGATTCATCTCCATCTAACCCTGTCTTCTGCATGTTCCTCTCTGACACCATCTGCCTTCCTGTCCTTTTTAACTCTATCCATAAATCTCCCCTTAAATTTTTATCTCAGCCTTCTTCCTCGCAGTCCAAGTCTCCACATCCCTCGACCCATGCACTCACTATCCCTCCTCTGTATATGTCTAGATCAGGCATTCCCAAACTCAGTCCTCAAGGCCCCCTGTCCTGCAGGTTTTAGAGGTTTCTTTGCTCCAGCACAGCTGATTTTAATTGAAAGCTGATTAACAGGCTTTTGGTCTACTGCAATCGCTATAACCAGCTGTGCTGAAGCAGAGAAACCTCTAAAACCTGCAGGACAGGGGCCCTTGAGGACCGGGTTTGGGGATGCCTGGTCTAGATCATTTCAGTCTGGCCCCTCGCGCTTTATCTTGAAAAAACATCAAACATGATCTGTCCCTCTGATGAACTCATTGACATCTTATAAACCAGGGGTGTCAAACTGGTTCCAAAAAGGGCCGTGTGGCTGCAGGTTTTCTTTCCAACCAATCAATAGCACACCAGACTCCATTCATCTCATCAAGTGAGTCCAATCTTAACATGATGACTTGATGAGATGACTTGGGTCTGGTGAGCTATTGCTTGGTTGGGAAGAAAACCACCAGCCACACGGCCCTTTCTGGAACCAGTTTGACACCCCTGTTATAAACCTTTCTTGCACGTCTTCATTGCCTCTTTTGCACACTGGCAGTTGCTCTGAAATATTATCCACAAGAATTAAACTTTCCTTCTTTATCTTTGGTGCATGTAGCCTCAAATTTCAATTTGTGTACCTTTTACTCCCACAGATCCATTCTATCCTTGCTATCACTAGACTCCATTGCTTTCTTTTTCTTTTTTTCTTTTCTTCTCCTTCCTTTCCTTTCCTTTCCTTTCCTTTCCAAGGCATCTTGCTAAATATCTCTCCAGAATAACATTAACAATGTAATTTGCTAACATTAAAGTCCATGCAGATTCCTGTCAAGCTTCATCTGTTAACCCTGCTCTGAGATGTGATAGCACCTTCAGATAAAAAGCAGTGGGCCAAATTAACAATATATGTAGTTAAAGCCAGTCTTTGTGGTCTTTCAATAAAAGTGGATCTCAAGGTACTTAATGTATCAACAGCTGATCGAATGTTAAAAATATGTTCAAGTGTGGTATAAAAGAGACCT
Source organism: Cyprinodon variegatus (assembly GCF_000732505.1). NCBI lineage: Eukaryota > Metazoa > Chordata > Actinopteri > Cyprinodontiformes > Cyprinodontidae > Cyprinodon > Cyprinodon variegatus. The sequence goes on from NW_015150731.1 coordinate 297,005, forward strand.
AAATTGTTTTAACTGTAGCCTTAAATAGATTCCTAATACTTCACCTGTAACTCCTACAGGCTTAAGGTGTGTTGTAGCACTACATACCCTGTCGTTAACATAGCATCACAGGATAGTTGAAACACCTATTTCTTTGCTTACTATAAGAGCCAGAGTTAATGGTTTATATTTTGTTTATTTCTTTGGAGGCACAGGTGATCAGATCTTTCCACACCTGGAGTGATTGCATAGGGGGTGTGGTCACTTGTTATTTTAGAAGATAGGACTGTACCCAAAAGGCAGTCGGGTGAGGAGGTTTTGTCAAACTTTTCTGTTGACTTTCGTCGTTATCATTTTGCAAAATAAATAAGAAAGAAAACGCAAGTGGGGCTCATGGTTGCTTCTTGGAGACGCTTCACAGTACAAAAAACGAAGTCGCTACACCTACAGTGTTTACTTAATACAACATTAATAATTTAAAATAATTAAAAACATACACGCAGTGGGTGTCAGCTTAAATGAGACTAACTAAGCAGGGAAAAAACAAGCTTAGAGAAATTCTTGGATGAAAATACTTTTATTTAAAGGTAAATCCGTTACTGTTAGATATCTATGCTTCAACATAATGTACTGATTCTAGTTCTCTTTGTCTCTCTCTCTCCTCTCAAGTGTAACCTGCTTTTCGACTCACTTCAGGAGTTGGTGGATCACATTAACGACTATCATGTTAAGCCTGAGAAGGATTCTGGTTACTGCTGCCAGTGGGAGGGGTGTGCTCGTAACGGGAGAGGCTTTAACGCCAGGTATGGTGAAACCAGACCAGACTGAAAATAGCTAGGTTATTTATACCAGGATTTTCTGTTAGACACCTATCCACATTAAAGAGTTTAAAAGTAAAACTCCACAGAAAGAACATTATAATGTATTATTTCCATGTTTCCAGGATTTATTAGGGTGCAACTCTTAACATCAGCTTCTGTGACGATAAAGCAGAGTTTATGGTTGTATCCTAATGTTGTTTGTGCTGTAGGTACAAAATGCTGATTCACATTCGCACCCATACCAACGAGAAACCGCACCATTGTCCCACCTGCAACAAGAGCTTTTCGCGTCTGGAGAACCTAAAGATTCACACTCGCTCACACACAGGTAATCAATCAGAATTTCATCTGTGAGCTCAAAGGCTGATGATGGAAAAAACTTCATCCACACTTTATGAAGTTGAGGTCTGGCTATAACTTAACATTTACACAAAATCTAAACTCGTCATGTCTTTATGGACCCTTCTTTGTGCCTTGGTACGCATAATGCTGGAACATCAGTCAGTTAATCTGAGTCACTGCAAGGGTCTGTCCTTATCTGGTCCTTATTCATGTTTTTTTCTTAGTCTTTCCCTGTAAGAAACTCATATTACATAAAAGACTAAAACTATGACTGAAACTAATAAAAACTAAAGTGAAACTAAGCATTTTGACTAGCTAACAAACTCTAAAATGAATTGAAACTAAGATAGAATGATAAAACAAAAACAAAATCAGAATACAAAACTAAGTGAAAATAAAAAAACTATGAACATTTGTAAACAATTTGAACCTTGAATCCCTACACCATATTTCCCTCCTTACCAATTACCATTCCTCTGCACAGCTCAGATCCCCCTTAATGGAGGCAGTGTTAGCCTCCTCTGATTTAGAGTCAAGCAGTGGTGCTTTATGACACAGGATCCAACACTTTGCATTACACTCAGTATATAGGGCCTCAATGAAACTGCTTATGGAGAGCAACTCAATGAACCTCTACAAATTGTTCTTTAACTACCCTAAGTCCAACCACGGGTTTAGAGATCTGTTGCTATTGACTTTGCAGAAAGTTGGAGAACTCTTTGCATCTTGGCATTCGCTTACCTACTCTGTTATTTAACGTAGCCCACCACTGTGATTCAGACGCTACTGTGCTCACTTGATTTGCACAAGAGGGCAACAGAAGGCACCAAATAAAAACCTTAGAACTCAAATATATCCAAAAAACACAACAAAATAGATAAAACTAGAAACGTGGAGCAAAGTAAAACTTAACAGAACCAAAACCTTGACACTTAACTGTTTACAAATCATAAGACTGCAAAATTTCTTGAGTTCAGCTGGACTGGATAGAACATTTTTTTTCAGGATATCTAAATGTTTGTGCCACAAATTCTTCCCTGGATTCAAGTGTAGACTTTGACTATTATTATTTGGACTAACAAATGGATATGCATACTGTTTATCTAAATCTCATTATTAAAAATTCTCAAATACCTTTTGCTTAGAGTTGTCCTGCTCAAATGCTACAAATCGACTCAGTGTAAGGTCAGTTTTATCTTCAGGGTTTCTTCAAATGATTCCCTTCTGTTTGGCTGAAATCCTTCTCCCCTTCAACTTCACCAGTTTCCCTACAACTGCTATAAAAATGACCCCCCCAGTCCTGGTATCAGGGAGATTGTTGAGACCTTTATTCAATCCTTTTCCACACATATCCCAATTAAGGAATGTTGGAATACTAAATATAATTAAAAATATCACTGGTTAGCCCCCTAATCAAAAATTTCAAAATTACTGTTTTTCAAATTAATGTGAGATTTGTTTACAAAGTCTGTGACCTTAAACCAAAGAAAAGAAGCAGTGATTTCAGGATGACAAGCAAAAAAAGACAACACTTTAACCTAACTCTCTACACTAACAGAAAATAAGACACCTTTTTAAAGAATGATGTATCATTGGTGTCTGTCTGATATTCATTTTTATTCTCAAAACATATTAAGTTCATGTAAAAAAAAAGAAGGTTTGAATTAATCTGCAGTTGAAACTCTTTAAACTAAACCAAGGCAAGATCAATCAGTAACATCTAGCAGGGAGACACACCTTCTAAAAAAGAGGTTAAACAAAAACAAGACAACATCTAGAGCAGGGGCGGATTTAGGGTAATTAAGGGCCCTAGGCAAAGACAGGCAGGGCCCCTCTGAATGGAGAAGACAACACATAAAACAGCCCCATTCTACAGATAGAGAAATGTTAATAGAATAGACATCCATTACCAGTTCTACGTTTTGTCCCTCTCTTCTTGTCCCTTTTCTTCTTGTTTTCCTCTCTATGTTTTGTACTCAGCTGACTTTTCATGCTGTCTCTAAAGGAATGAAAGATTT
>NW_015150731.1:300514-307741 GCF_000732505.1 Cyprinodon variegatus
TTTGTTTTCAAATGGTTTGCTGCTGTCTGTTTGGACCTTTCTGAACATGTGCAGCAAATGGACTGATCCAATATGGTGGACACTGAAGGGGGGGGCTGAGACACACTTAATATTATCAGCGTTCTGATGACATTTTAGCCAAAGGATTTTTTATCAAAAACATAATTAATGTGCACAAATAAGGAATAGTTGTATTAAACATACATGGAAACAGAGTTTTATGGGGCCCCCAGGAACTTGGGGCCCTAGGCAGCTGCCTAGTATTGCCTAATGGTAAATCCCCCCCTGATCTAGAGGCAGGGCTATAACAGCTGTGCTGCTGATTGTTTGCAGTAACGGTTAAACAGAGATTTTTATGACTTGTTTTTTTAAAGATACTCTCGTTAGTTGTTCTGTTGACACATTAACCACCGTAGCTGTAACCTTTTGCAGCTCTTCCAGAGGTAAAATGGGTTTGCTCCACTGAGATCTGTCTGTTTAGCCAGACAGACCTACCGTAGGGGGTTTGAAATTGAGCCTTTATTTTGCCATTTTATGATGATAGAATAAACAGTGATTTGTGAGATTTTTCAAAGCTTATATTCTTTATAAGCCAACCCTGCTTGTTTGGTCTTTGGATTTTAATTAGGATTGTGACAGTAATGGTGGCTGAATACAGAAGCACACTGCACTTGTTTTAGATTAGTATTTGTGATAATATTGTTTAATGATTAGTTCTGGGTTTATTTTGTGTTTTAAAAAATGTTTCCTATGGAAAATGCCCAATATTTGTCTTATAGTTCTTGATCACTGTCCCTCTTTTGTTGCGTATAATTATACGGGTCATTTACCATCTGGCTAGTTTAATCCTTTCCCCTCATTACCTTAATTGTTTCTCTTTTTATTTTTAGGCGAGAAGCCCTACATATGCCCATACGAAGGGTGCAACAAACGCTACTCAAACTCTAGTGACCGCTTCAAGCACACCCGCACCCATTATGTGGACAAGCCTTACTACTGCAAGATGGTGGGCTGTATGAAACGCTACACCGATCCCAGCTCCCTACGAAAGCACATCAAGGCCCACGGGCACTTTGTGGCCCAGGAGTCGAGCCCTTCCACAAAGCTGCGGGCAGGAATGGAGCTGGGGTTTTCCGGGCACCAGAGCACCGCTGACTTGCCGTCTGTAGGTGGGGGGCATGTCTTCCTTCCAGGGCCGGCTCTTCTTGGGGGTCTCGGATCATCCTTGCCCCTATCCGCTCTCTGCCACTCAGGGGCTTTAGATCATCATCGAGCCCCAATCTTCTCTATGAGTGGAGGAGGACGATGTGGTATTGGACCGCTTGGCCTTTCAGACTCTGCGCTGTTACACCTGAGACTCTCAGCTGCATCCATGCTGGGGCTGGGAGCTCTAGGAGGCCTGGGCCAGGTTAATGGAAAGGAGCCAGAGGGGGACAATGAGAACGAGGGAAAAAAAGAAGGAGAGGCTCTTAACTTGTCTGTAGGAGTGGGATCCACAAAGAGGGATCCATTGTCTTGGGTGGTCGTTCCTTCAAACACGTTTTTCCTTAAACCTACAGCTGTTAGTTAGGAAGTGCAGTCAATGCCAATAGTAGTTAGTGTTCACTCACATCGCTGGAGAAGCTTATCAGAAAATAACCAAGTCACATTCTAGCAAAGCTTGATTGTTTATTTCAAATCTGCAAGTCTTTAGTGCTATAAATGAGCATCAATTACCTGATTGATTTAATCAACAGATTCAGAAATTATTTTAAGGTGAATGTGTGACATATTTTTTAATAACAGAATACTCCACATTATAAGTATTAGATTTTTCAGAAACGATATGGCACATCAGTATAGTCACAGAGTTCATTTCATACCAAATTTTTCCACGACCTACAAAACCCTTAGCCATGTTAATAAGGCGTCTTTGGATTTTGTTTTGTACAGTAACGTGAGTGTGTAACAAGGTCCCCTGAGAGATCTTCTCAGCTCTCTACAGGAACACTAATTAGCCCTCTGCACAATAAGAAAGGTCTTATTACAGATATAACTTGTAATTTTATTATGTAGAAGCTTGACTGGCTGAATAGTATTCTTTCTGTGGGTATCAGCTGCTTTATTGCTTATATTATATTATAGCTCTGAACTGAACCGACACATTTTTGTACCTGTAATGCATGATGGTGGGACAAAAAATTGCATCATTATACAGATGACATTGTGATGTTTTTTTTAGATCACAGAAAAAGAAAGTAACTTTACCCAATTGATTGTGAGGCTTTGGCCTACTCTTGTATTTAGGGATTCTTTTAAAAGCTTCTTCGTTGCTGCATTCAAAGACAATGATCCAGGCAGGATCAGCCACGCATCTTTAAGGGACTGGTTAGCTATCAAGAGAGACAAAGGTGTGTGTAGGTGCACATCTGCTTCATTTAAATGCCAATATGGATATAGGCAGATACTAAGATGCTGAATAATAGTAGCCATCTGAATCTCTAAGTGTTTAATGCACAATCCAAGACCATACGGAAATCCATCTACATAGTTGTGTGTTATTGCATGTTGGGAATCTTGATGTTGCTCTATTTAAACCAGTATACACTGCCAGTGTGCGCAAATTGTACTGCTAACATTAGCACAGATATTTACTTGTTCTTTGCGATATAAAATGAGTGAAATTTACTACTTTGTTATTTTTTTAAATATTGTGAATAATTTAAGGCACAGGTTAAAACCTTTACATTGCAAAAAATGCAGAAAAGATGAAAGAGACATCTCTTAAAGACATTTTTGACAATGGTCACACGGCCAGTATCTGCACTCATTTATTGTTTGCACATAATTTACATCAGTATATCAAAAGTGCCTTACATCTGAATTATAGAAACAGAATTATTTACTCATGTGTACAAGTGTTGAAGTGTACTTTTTTAAAGTGACAGCAGATGTTATTTGGACATCGGGGCGGATCGCTGCACTTTGCATTGACATCAACATGCTGTTGATCTGACTTGGATGCTATTAAATGTCAATAAAAAAAATAAAGTAAATCAAAATTTTACTGTCTCCCACATCGCTGTATTTTTGTAAGTCTTCCTTTGTTTTGTTTTTTTGTTTTTTTTTTGCTAGTTGAATTTCAAGTGTAAATTTATTTAAGAGTACTTCTTGAAAGATTATTTTAAGGGGGATTTGTTTATTTCCGGCTCCTGCCTGAAGTAAAAAAAAATACCTCACAGGTCCATTTTCTATTTCAAAATAAAAGTCTGTTCTGCTAGTTTTATATTGCATTTCAATAAATTTTGAATAAAAGTAGTTTAATAAACTGCTTCTCCTAAGTCTAAATAATCTGTATAAACTTACAATAGATCTATTCCCACAGAAATATTTGTTTCTATTATTGAACGTAAATATTTGACACAGAAATTAAATCACATACCCCTTTCACACCGCAAAAGATCTTCTTTTAGTAGCAGTGGGAACTGCTCACTAACCCACGTCAACCCGAGTCAAACAACTCGGCAGGCGAGGCGGGTTAAAAACTGCTCATTTCCCGCTTGGCATTTAGTGGGAACATCACACCAAGGATATTCATTGTCTTTGTCTCTCCACTACTAAATATTTGATATTGTAGTGAACTGGTGTCCGTCTTACCAGACAATTAACCTGACATTTCATTGAAGCTACATTGTGTAATTTTCAGCGGCATCTAACGCTCAGAATACAAATTGAGATATTCAGTTCATAGGTCATAATAAATAAAAAGAAAATGGATAATATATTATATTTCTGTCAGTAAATCCCTGTTATTTTTACACACTGTACCTTTAAATATGTAGAGTATCATCACAGGCCTGCTGTAGAGGAGTTTGTTTGGCACGATGAGTCATTTTTAATTGTGAACATCCTGAAAATTAAGTACAAGTAATAGGGGGCTTATCCTTAATAATGTTCTGTTTATTGAGTGTAATTTTTCTGAAAGAAAAAGTAATATTAATGTTCTTTCTGTATTGATTACCTTTTTTAGATTAAAGTCTTAATTAATCTTTTTTCATTTGTATGGTAATCTGTCCCTAATCAATAAGACCAGAATTGGTGACATGGGTAAAGTGGCTGGTAGAAGTTCAGGAATGATTCAGTTCCAAGTTTTGGACTTTTTTTTTTTCAAATAAATTTATTTCTGTTCTCTCTCTGCTCTCCTTTAACAAGAGAGGTTTTAAATCAAGGCTCAGCAGATCAGGATGTCCTGTTAAGGATGGGATGGGTGTGGACTAAGTATCAACTTTCACTGTTTTTGAAAAGAAAACTCCACACAAAAAGGCATGTGGGAGGCTAATCTTAATAAGGTCATGTCCTGCTCAAGACTAATACTTTAAGTTTAATATGTTTGCAGAGTGTGACAAGTTGCACACACCTAAACCATCAGCCTTGTTGTAATGAAGCACAGTTTATGTTTGTACTGTAGGTACAAAATGCGTTTCCATATCAACACCTACAGCATCAAGCGCCACTGCCCCACCTGCAACAGGAGCATTTCATATTCGGTGACACTAAGAGTCACACTGTTTTTGGATCTCAAAGCCCCACAGTGTACATAAGTGAGAGATGACGGTTCAAAAGAGATTTATTCTGACAAAGATATCTTGTAATGACAATGTCTGAAGTTAAATATCAAAAACATTAAAATACATTCTGGGACAGGAAATAGAACTTGGCCAACATGATTTATTGAGAAAAACTGATCCATTCCAAATCAAGTAAACTAGTCAATTGATTTGTAGTTTGTTTTCTGCTAAAAAAAAAATCAACAGAAACAACTAAAGCAACAGCAACAATAATAATAAAATGTCTATAACAAGTTTACTCAAACTTCGGAGGTGAGCGAAGTTTGCGAACATTTTTCATGGGCTGTGGTCCATCCTGGGATATGGCTGTCCTCAGGGCAAACAATGATGCTGGACTCTTCCTTTCCTATGGGCCATATAGAGAGACCCATTTAGCAAACAGTCAGACTTCCTTCACATCATAGCACTGTATCAACACCAATAAAAGATTGTAAAGCTAATTAATTAAATGAATAAGTTATTCCATTACCAAAGGGATAATACTGGAAATTGTGCTGGAACAACAAAAGTGCCTAGAAATGTTTTTTTTTTTCAAATGTATTGCATTTTACCTTGTTAAAAGAGAGAAATTTAATGTGGTATATAAAGTGCTTTGAGATGACTTGTTATAAATTGGCATTATATAAATAAAATGAAATGATTTGAACTGAATTAATAACAATTATTATTCCAGCATCCATAGAAATCCATCCATCCATTTTCTGTCACGATTCATCCCTGCTGGTATCACGAGGGGTGCTGGTGCCTATCTCCAGATGACTATGGGCGAGAGGCGGGGTACACCCTGGACACGTCGCCAGTCCATCGCAGGGCATCCATAGATATATAGAATGCATATAAAATTCTCACAAAAACTTTAACCTTCCTCTCCATAAAGGTTGAACACGAAAGCAAATGCTGTAGTAGGTGGTGGATTAGCATTGTATGATACACCTGTTGAGTTCTTTCCAACCAGCTAAAGTAAATATTAGTTATTTTACTGTTCGTTGGAGATTATGCTGACTATCAGTCATTCACAGTGACGACTTTGATATTTTTGTGCAACTGAACTGGAACACTTTGTAAAGTCAGGCTCTCTTTTTTCTTCAGTCTTATCTTTGTATTATGAAAAAAAACCATAAATGATATTAAATTTAGTCATAGTTGTGAAGGATCTTTTTATCTTGTGTTTTCCAAGCCTGGGAAAGCATGTATCAAATGGGGGAAGATTTTTAACCAGACGCAATTTAAAGTTGGTTTGTGGGCGTATCACCTTTTTGTGTTTTCATAGGGATTAAAACATTTCTTTAAATTTCTTCTGAGCCCTACCTCTGTGCTTATTTTATATAAGCAGAGGGTTTAACTCAGTATCCATCCATCTTCCAATGCCTGTCCATTAGGAACTGCTGCTTATCTCCAGGCAGGGTACACCCTGGACAGGTTGCAAGTCCTTTGCAGAGTAAAAGAAAGACATACAACCATGCTCAAACACACACCTAAGAGCAATTTATAGACTCCAACGAACCAAACAGTTACAGTTCTGCACTGAAATCTGAGTTCCTGGAGAAAACTCCTGCATCCAGAGGGGAGGCAATGCAAACTTCATATAAAAGGACCCCAGGCTGGGTGTTAAACATGGGACCTCCTTGGAGCGAGGCAACAGTATTACAAACTGCACCACCACTCAGCCAGGCTTTAGCTCAAAAATATTAAATATACGCATGCAGCCAAATAATAGAACCTAATCGTTCTGCAATGCGTAGTGGAAAAGCAACAGCTTGAAGTGGTTCTAATGAATCCTCCCCAGAGCCTCCGATCAGAACAACAAGGAAAAATACTACTCCAGTAGCTACCAAACCAAACAGGGACACATAATCAAGGTAAGACACATTACACAGGCTTATACCTTCTGGTTTCAATGAATGCAGATTGAATGCAATAAAATTCTATGCTTGATAATTGCATTGTTAATGAGCCCCACATTAAAGCTACAGTGTGTAATTTTCAGTGACATCTGATGTTCAGACTGCAGACTGCAGCAACATGACCTCACCCCTCCCCAACTGCTTCTCTGCCTCCAAATATACGTCCGCATCACCTACCTTATTAAGTTATGATGAGGTTTCTTTAAATACCAAATTGAGCAGAAACAAAGTATAAAAGACAAAAATAAAAACCAAAACTTTGTATACAACTGGAGTAAGCTACTGTGGAGTCACATAACGTCACTATACCATTTTAAACCAACCACTGTCAGTTAGAATGTCAAGTCAGTTTTTGTGAACTGTATATATTGTGCAGTTGTTAGTCAGGGGCATGGAAAGGCTGCAAAGATTGAAAACTTGCTGTTTAAACCCATTAAAAGTATATTAGCCATTCTGGCCACATGACCATAAAAAAAAGTATAAGTACGCATTAATAGTGACAAAGCCGTCCTAAATTTTACCCTATTGTTTGTTTTAAACACAAACTTAAAATCTTCAATTTCGACATTGCTGAATCGACCTATGATTGAAGTCACAGGTGCTTCAGCAGATGCTTGCTGATTCCTCTGTTAACATCTGTCTATACGATGATGGTAGCATGGACAGAGGCGATTCTAGAGTCTGTGGGGGCCCCAAGCAAAAAATCCTAGGGGGCC
>NW_015150731.1:308480-309934 GCF_000732505.1 Cyprinodon variegatus
CTGGCTCTTGGGGGCCCCCCAGCGGCTCGGGGCTCCAAGCAGTTGCTTGGTTTGCCTGTTGACAAGGGGCGCCTCTGAGCATGGAGCTTTAATCTTTGGGGGAATTAAACAGAGCATGAGATCAGACTTCAAGGTAAACAAACCTTGTTTCAGCCACTAGACGCTGTAAATCAAGAATCCTTTCAAAGATGGAAGAGGAAGTTTCTTTAATTTACCAAATAACGTGAATGAAGACAGTAGAAATATAACTTCTGTGAATATTTGGAATCACTATACATCAAATCGTGGTTGAGAAGATCTTTTAGTGACACGAAGGACTTTTTCTGGGTTTTATTACGCTGGGAATCAACAGGACTGGATTTGATCAAACATTGTAAAACTAGGAACATAAATAAACATTGTAAAACTAGATAAAGAATAGAAATAAACATAATTAATTGGTCTTATAATCGAGTCTGGAAAAAAGAAAAGGTAGCAGCCTATGTATAAACGGTGATATTTTTTTTTACTGAAATTATCCAAATCTACTTCAGATAAATTAGCTAAAAACAAGGTTAGTTTACAATTAAAACGGCAAAGCATCACTTCCTTTAAACATGCAATGATCTTAGTGTCAAAGATCAGAGATTTTGCATGCAATATTGTAAGTGCATTTTTTTTTTTTTGTAAGTTTCTTATGCTTTTCACCTTTTTTCTATTTCCGCATAGCAGATGGAGATCTTGTATTATTCTAGGCTCCTCCTCCTTAGGTATGCCCCTGAATCACTTCACGTTTCGGAGCATGACCGTGAGCTCCCATTCATTCATTCCTAAAGTCTGGGAGGTGATGCCGGAAGTTTTGAAGGTGCGACTCTAAGCTGGAGTCTACTAGGGTCGGAGCAGTTATGGGGAGTCAAGAAGCCGGTTCGGGAGAAGAGATTTGTCAGAGAAGGTAACGGTAATCTTTGAACTCGGCTTTAATCATCCAATGAGAAGAAACCAGTGCCAAATATTAATATGAGGCTCTGGCTGCGCCTCTAATTGCGACGGCAGGTTGCAGAAGTGGGCGATGTGTAACCAAAAAGTCTATTTGGCCTTCCACTGAACCAGGTGAGTCCAATCTTTAACTGACTGTGCAGATTAGACTCACCTGCTTCAGATGCTGTGCAGAACAAATGCATGACATGGAGATGGATGATGGCTCAGATCATTTCTAAACATTAGAAAGCTGAGTGGGCAGCTGAGACAGAGGCGTAGCCAGAATTTTTTTATAAGGGTGGCCAGGCAATAACTAATTTACACTGAGGGGGTGGCCGAAAGCAGATAGGCACCAGAACCTTAGGGTCAATCTAAACTGTTCCAACAGGAAAAATAACGAGCAAAACATCCATATTTTCAAAATAAAGACAAACTATACTTTCCTACACCCTTTGCTAACAAATAGAAGCATATATTTAAACATCCAGGGTATCTAA
>NW_015150731.1:312043-313081 GCF_000732505.1 Cyprinodon variegatus
AATTATTTCTTAGAGCATTAAAAGAGCATTAAATTAGAGTTATTTCTGCATATATACTGAAATAGCTGGAGTGGTGTTTTGTTTGTAGTTTGAGAATTTATTTTTAAAGCAGGTTATGATTCTTTTACTATCAGTGTTATCACTGAAATGGCTAATAAATATGGAAAACAATTCATAGCATTCAAAGAAATTTGGCATTACAAGGAAAACAGGAAGGAATAGAAAGAAAGAACTAATCATATCTCAGTTACGCTTTGTTCATACAGGATTAAATAGCACGTCATATAAATAAGGGAAACATGTCACAGGTGAGAGGGATTTTTGTTTTTTAAGAGAAATTAATAAAACATCTTTTTACTAAGATTACAAGGCAACAAATTACAGCTCAACATTAAAGACCATTTAGACAATGACTCTAAATCAAAGGGTAATTCTTTATTATTGAAATACCTAAAACTGACCAATTTGATACTGTAAAGAGGATATAGTTAGAATAATTTTTTTTATTCTGAAGCTATTTTTTTGTTTAAAGGTTTGGTTTTTTTACTAAATATAAGCTATAGTGAATAGTGAATGAAGCTGAATATCAATTTTTCCATTGCTACAGTGCTGTGCTACAAAAAAAAGAGCATCTTAATATATCACCTCAGTTTTATGCCACAAAAAATAGATTTTGTTTTTCACAAAATCTGTTTTTTTTGTAATAGGTCAGTTTTTTTATCAAATGTCATTTGGGTTATTTTTGGATGCTTTAAATAAATAAACTATATCAATACTTTGCTTTGGGCAAAATTATTTACTTTATTAAGCTGGGTGTTTTCTCCCTTTTTGGGGGTTACAGTAGACAAATTATCAAAGAGAACAAAAATGCTCAAATAATATTATTAAATTATATCAGCTTAAAGTGGCAGATATGTTCACTTCAATTCAGTTTATTTATATAGAGCCAATTCAAGACGCATGTCATTTCAAGACACTTTACAGTTCAACCAGATCATACAGTCAAATTGATTCAAAGTTTTCTATCTAAGGAAAACC
>NW_015150731.1:315176-318149 GCF_000732505.1 Cyprinodon variegatus
AGTGCTAATGATCTTATTTTTAATAAGATCAATCTTATTTATAAAGAATCCAATAAAATTATTACTGTTAAGAGCAGGTGGGATGGACGGTCCAACAGAGCTATGGCTCTGGGTGAGTTTGGCAATTGTATTAAATGTGAAAAGGAGTTGTAATTATTAACTGCCTTCTGAGTAATCTGTAAGTCAGACTAAAAGATTGTTGCTACTCCTCCTCACCCAGAAATTCTGGGTATGTGAAAATTAAAATAACTAGAAGGAGTTTCCTCCTTTATGCTTAATCCTTTGGCTCTAGCCAAGTTTTTGAAAGGAAAATAAATCAACGTGATTGTCCAGTCATTAACTAGCAGACTTTTTGAACAAATAGATCTTACACATTGAAGCAACACTAATTTTAGGGACCTCAGATTGGTGTAACAGGGTGTAATTACCACCAGTGTGAATAACAATTTTACGGTATTTTTTGTCTGTTTTTTACAGCACTAGTGGCTCATTTTTTCGACAGTAGGCTGGCAGGAAAGGGGCTATGAGAGAGGGGGAGAGACATGCAGCAAAGGACCACAGGTTGGATTTGAACCCGGGTCGGCCGCATCAAGGACTAAGGCCTCTGTACATGGGTCGTTCACGCTAACCGCTGCGTCACCTGCACGCCTAATCTCACTGTATTTAACCTTATCCTTAGCCAGCATTTTCAGGTACGATTTGACGTCGCCCATTCTGGCCCCTGGCAAACATTTGACCATGGTCCCTGGTTTCTCTAATGCAACATTTCTGACTATGGAGTTGCCAGTTACCAGAGTGGGCTTCTCAGTGGGTGCATCACTGAGCGGGGAAAATCAGTTAGAAACGTGAGTGGGTTGCTGGTGACCAGCAGGCAGAGATCCACGTCTACGCTTTCTATGTACAGTTACCCAATCGCCTGGCTGCTCAGGCACTTTTAGAGGACAACTACGTGGGGGGCCTATTTTAACACCTGGATGTTCAACAATCTGAAGCCTGGATTCTAACTCTGTTACCATCGCCTCCAAAGCTAAAAAAAATACCACACTTAATACACATACCATTATCACTAATTTAGATACAGAGATATCGCCGAAAAAATATCTTAATTCAGACGAAATAGCTTGGACAGTAACAACACTGTTCAACAGTCCAAACAGGAAGTGAACACGATATGTCTCACCAACAACAGCAGTAGCACCCTCTATGTACTAGAGGTTCAGTTCCATTTAATTTACCCTTCACAGCCTTTATTCCTGCGATTTCCTTTTCGTTAAACATGAATAAAATCCTCTATCTGTTACAGATACCAATTAACACAGAGCATGGTTGCTTATGAGATCATTGCGTCCTCTACCACGCATGCGGAACACTTACGTTGTATGAATGCATTCACACAGGAGATCACACACAAGTTGCATATATTTAAAAAGGTAAATGGCAGCGCAAAAAATCGGATTTCACAAAAAAAAAAAAATCGAAATTGAGCAGTGTAAACGTAGCCTTAATTAAACAGTGCATCTCTTCTTAAGTGGTTATTATTTACTCTGCTGGGACCAGAACAGGCTCGGACTGGGAAACACAATACGAATACACATACAAAAGAACTTAATTTAGATAGAGATAGCCTGGACAGCACGCTGCTCAGCAGTCAAAACCGGAAGTAAATACGATACGTCTCACAAACAACACCAGTGGTATTCTCTAGAAGAGAAAAGGAGAAGAGATTGATATAAACATTCATCAAAAGGTGCATTGTTTCATCCTGAAAAAAAGGAAACCGAATATAAAAATAATGTTTTTAGATATCTGTATTGTAATTTTGCTTGCACCTTTGCTACACCCTGCCCTAAATATCAGAAGTTTGCAACCTTTTTATTTAGGGTTAAGGTAATCTGAGCCTATCCTCTGTGAAAAAAGGATAAACCCTTGTGTTTGCCAGGAATCACTACTGTACTGGCTGCAAATGTTTAAGTTAACAACTTGTCATTCCACTGTTTTTATATAGCAGGATCTATTTATCCTATGAACTGCAGTGTGTCCAAGCCCTGTGGCAGAACCAGGCCGTCATCACTATTTTTAACTGACTGATATAGTAGAATACACAGCTTGCCAAAAATTATAACCATGTCCTGATAGTCCACATAATATTATCCCCAAAGTCTTGCAAGCTGTGTGTTGGAAAGGGTAATCTGTTTTTTTTTGGTTCCTTTTGAATCTCTTTAGTTCTAACTTTTTATTGATAAATTATAAAAAGCTGACCATAACAGAGTCACTGATATTCTACTACTACTTGTAATGTGCTGAGTAGTTTTGTGACCTTCTGTGTATTCTAAGTCATTTAACTAGTCTTGAACTAGTTTTGTTAGGCTGGCCAATCTTTGGAAAATAAACCAGTGTTCCTTATTCCTAGGGGTAAGCATGGGTGTTGCGTTACAATACTTGTCACGATACTTGGGTCACCATACGATATTATCACTATATTGCAATATCACCATATATTGCAATATTTTTCCTGCTATCAAAATTGAATGTATAGATAAAAAAGCAACCTGTGTATATGTTCATCAGATGATATTGATCATTTAGTTATTTTGGTATCCATGTTGCTTGGGGTTTGAGTCAGTCCATGTCTTCCACTGTGACTGCCTCAACTACAGATATAGCACTGCACCGCACAGCTAAAGGGCTCCACAGCACTATCTGCCAGAGTAATGGTACAAAGGTAGCCAATTTTCCCTTAGTTTAAGGGAAAAATGTTTTGCTTTACAAGAAATCGATATGAGGAACTAAAAGATTGATAATAATTTTTTTTCCACACCCCTACTTATTCCTAGCAGATCCACCAAGCCTAAAGGTCCTGTCTAACCATGCATAACCCAAATCTTAGAATCCATCCATCCATCCATCCATCCATCCATCCATCCATCCATCCATCCATCCATCCATCCATCCATCCATCCATCCATCCATCCA